>NW_026627036.1:0-1609 GCF_030028575.1 Malurus melanocephalus
AAAAAAATCCTAAAAATATCCTAAAAAAATCCTAAAAAAAATCCTAAAAAATTCCTTAAAAATTCTTAAAAAAATCCTAAAAAAATCCTAAAAAATCACTGAAAAAATCCTAAAAAATTCCTAAAAAAATCCTAAAAAATTCCTAAAAAAATCCTAAAAAAAATCCCTAAAAAATTCCCTAAAAATTCATAAAAAATTCCTTAAAAAAATCCCTAAAAAATTTCCTAAAAATTCCTAAAAATTACCTAAAAAAAATCCTAAAAAAAGGTAAAAAAATCCTAAAAAAATTCTAAAAAATTCCCAAAAAATGGTTAAAATATTCCTAAAAAAAATTCCTAAATAAGTCCTAAAAAAATGGCTCAGAAATGCCCCCAAAGGGTCCCTGACCCGAGGAGACGTTGAAGGTGGAGACTGTGGAGTTGTCGGGGCCGAGGACGCCGATTCAGGCTGAGCCCTGAAAATAAAAAATAATAAAAATAAAAGAAATTAAAAAAAAAAATGGAAAAAATCGGTGAAAAAATGGTGAAAAAATGGAGAAAATCGGTGAAAAAATGATAAAAATCAGAGAAAAAATGGCTGCGAAATGGAGAAAATTGGGGAAAAAATGTCAGAAAAATGAAAACAAAAATTCATAAAAAAACTCCTAAAAGAATGGCAGAAAAATGAAGAAAAAATCCTAAAAATGAAGAAAAAAATCCTAAAAAATTGGAAAAAAAAGAAGGAAAAAAGTCCCCCAAAAAAATCCTTAAAAAAGGCTGAAAAATGAAGGAAAAAATTCCTAAAAAATTCCTAAAAAAAAATCGCTGAAAAATTCCTTAAAAAATCGCTGAAAATGGAGGAAAAAAATCCCTAAAAAAATCCTAAAAAAATCTTTAAAAAATCCCTAAAAAAAATCCCAAAATCCCAAAATATCCCTGAAAAAAATCCTAAAATAATCGCAAAAATATTCCTAAAATAAAATTGCTAAAAAATTGCTAAAAAATTGCTAAAAAATTCCTAAAAAATCCTAAAAAATTCCTAAAAAATCCTAAAAAATTCCTAAAAAAATCCTAAAAAATCCCCAAAAAATTCCCCTACAAATTCCTAAAAAATTCTTTAAAAAATTCCTAAAAAATTCCCAAAAAAATCCTAAAACAATCCTAAAAAAATTGCTAAGAAATGTCCCCAAAGGGTCCCTGACCCAAGGAGACGTTAAAGGTGGAGACTGTGGAGTTGTCGGGGCCGAGGACGCCAATCCAAGCTTGACCCTAAAAAAAAAAATTTAAAAAACAATAAAAAAAATTTGGTGAAAATCAGTGAAAAAATGAGGAAAATCAGTGAAAGAATGGCGAAAATAGGTGGGAAAAAAATGGCAGAAAAATGAAAAAAAAAAGTGGAAAACTGAAGAAAAAAACCTGAAAAAAAGAGGAAAAAATTGGAGAAAAAATGGGGAAAAAATGGGAAAATATGGAGAAAAAATTGGGAAAAATGGGAAAAAATGAAGAAAAAATGGAGAAAATTGGGGGAAAAATGAGGAAAATCAGTGAAAAAATGGCGGGAAAATGAAGAAAATTGGTGAAAAAATGGCAGAAAAAAGAAGAAAAAAAAATTAAAAAAATGGAGAAAAAAA
>NW_026627036.1:3052-4991 GCF_030028575.1 Malurus melanocephalus
TAAAAAAAGGGATTTTTTTGCCAAAAAAAGTCGGATTTTTTTTAAATAAAAAACATAATTTTCCAAAATTCTTTTTTTAATATTTTTATATAAATTTTATAATTTACCTGGAGCAGATACCCTTGTTCATTGGCATTGAGGTGCCAGTGCGGAGCGTCAAAAAAAATGGCGGAAAAAATGGAATTTTTTTCATTAAAAAATAATTGGATTTTTTCCTAAAAAATGGCAGAAAAAATTGAAATTTTTTGCAAAAATGGTGAAAAAATGGGAAAAAATTGGAATTTTTGTCAGAAAAAATGGAGGAAAAATTGAATTTTTTGGCATAGAAAATTGTGAAAAAAAAAATTGAATTTTTTTCAGAAAAAAATTGAAAATTTTCCTAAAAAAATGGCGGAAAAATTCAATTTTTTTCTGAAAAAATGGTGGAAAAAAATCGAATTTTTGTCCTAAAAAAGCGATTTTTTTGCCAAAAAAAGTCGGATTTTTTTCAAATAAAAAACATAATTTTCCAAAATTTTTTTTTTAATATTTTAAATAAATTTTAAAATAAATTTTTATAAATTACCTGGAGTAAATACCCGTGTTCATTGGCATTGAGGTGCCAGTGCGGAGGGTGAAAAAAATGGGGAAAAAAGACAGAAAAAAAATCAAACTTTTTCCTAAAAAATGCCAGAAAAAATGGTGGAAAATATTGGGATTTTTATCCTAAAAAATGGGGGAAAAAAAATCTATTATTTCTGCAAAAAATGGCTGAAAAAATTCAAATTTTTGCAAAAAAAGATGGTGAAAAAATGGTGAAAAAATCAAATTTTTTTTTAAAAAAAAAAATTGCAAAAAATTAGATTTTTTTTGCGGAAAAAATGGTGGAAAAAATGCTGAAAAAATCTATTTTTTCCTAAAAAAAAATCCAAACTTTTCCTAAAGAATGGCAAAAAAAAAAATTGGAATATTTTGCTAAAAAATGGAAAAAAAAATGGTGGAAAAATTTGAATTTTTTTTGCTAAAAAATGCGATTTTTTTGCCAAAAAAAGTCGGATTTTTGCCAAATAAAAAGTGATTTTTTCACAAAAAAATACAATTTTTTATAATTAATTGTTTTTCACCAAAATATTGAATTTTTTTTAATTTTACCTGGAGTAAATACCCGTGTTCATTTGCAGCGCGGAGCGCAGAAAAAATGGCGGAAAAAATGGAATTTTTTCGCAAAAAATGGTGGAAAAGAATTGAAATTTTGTCGTAAAAAAAATGCAAAAAAATTCGATTTTTTTTTGGTAAAAAATAGTGGGAAAAATGGCAAAAAAAAATTCACAATTTTTTGGGAAAAAATGTGAAAAAAAATGGTGAAAAATTCAAATTTTTGGGTGTAAAAAATGGTGAAAAAAATCAAATTTTTGCCCTAAAAAAAGTTATTTTTTTCCCAAAAAAATGCAGAAAAAAATGGAAAAAAAATCACAAAAAAATTGGAATTTTTCCTTAAAAAATTGACCAAAAAATCCGAATTTTTTTCCTAAAAAATTTGGATTTTTTTTCCTAAAAATACAGAAAAAAATGGAGAAAAAAATCCAAAATTTTTCCTAAAAAATGGCAGAAAAAATAAGAAAAAAATTCAATTTTTTGGCATAAAAATGGCAAAAAAAATCGAAATTTTGCCTTAAAAAAAGCAATTTTTTCACCAAAAAATGTCGGCCTTTTTCCAAATAAAAAATATAAATTTGGAAAAATTATTTTTTTAAATATTTCTGAATAAATTTTTATAAATTACCTGGAGTAAATATCCGTGTTCGTTGGCATTGAGGTGCCAGTGCGGAGCGCGGAGCCCCCGGGGGCGGATCCGGAGCGTTCCRAAGGAAATTCCCGAATTTTTTTGGTTCAGAGAATTCCCAAATTCTCTCTCCTCGGAGCTGCCGTACTCTGAGGGGTCCTGGCGGAATCGGGACCA
>NW_026627037.1:0-1120 GCF_030028575.1 Malurus melanocephalus
GTGGCCCGGTAAAAACCCTGCATGGGGCAGAGGGGACACGGGGCAGCGGTGTCACCAACACCGGGATGGGGACATGGAGTGCACCAGCCTGGTGCACACACATACATGTACACACACATGCAGAAACACATGCACACACTGTGCACACAGACACACACACATACACACAAACATACAGAAACATACAGAAACACACGCACACACTGGTGCACACACACACATATACACACATAGAGAAACACATGCACACACTGGTGCACACGAACAGACACACACACATACACACATAGAGAAACACACAAACACACTGGTGCACACAGATGCACACACACATATACACACATACAGAAACATTCAGAAACACATGCACACACTGGTGCACGCACACACATAGAGAAACACACAAACACACTGGTGCACACAGATGCACACACACATATATACACACATATAAACACACATACAGAAACATACAGAAACACATGCACACACTGGTGCACACAGGCACACACACATACACACCTGTGCATGCACGCACAAACACAAATGTACACACACCTGTGCACACACGCACGCACACACACACAAACATACAGAAACACACGCACACACTGGTGCGCAGACACACACATACACGCACCTATACGAACACACAAACGTACACGCACTTGTGCACACACACATACACACTCACACACACACACATATACACGTACACGTACACACTCACACACACACACACACACACGTACACACTGGTGCACATACACAGATACACACCTGTGCACACACACACACACACACACATTCATACACACACACACACACACACACACGCACACGCACACACAACCGCCCGGCACGGGGAGCGGCTCTCCCGCCTGCCCGAGCCCGTGCTCACCGCCAGCCGCTCCTCCGCCGCCTCCTCCTCCTGCTGCTGCTCCCCGGCGCCCGTGTCCATGTCCATGTCGCTGTCCGTGTCTCTGTGTCGCTGTTTGTGTCGCTGTGTCCCGTTCCTGTCCCGTTCCCGTCCCGGGTCCGCCCCGTCCGTCTCCGGGGACTCGCGCTGGTCCCGCGCGCGCACGCGCGAGCGCCGCTCCCCCCCCCGCGCCCTGATTGG
>NW_026627037.1:3300-4931 GCF_030028575.1 Malurus melanocephalus
AGGGACAGGGACAGGATGTCCATATGGATCAGCTCCAGGCTCCAGCTCTGCAGAGCCAACAGTCAATAACTGCACCAATTCTCCTTCTCTGGAGAAGGAACTGGAAAATAAAGGTGCCTCCATGAGATTTTCTGTTTCCTGAGTTATTTATTCTGCTCAGAGCAGTTGTCTGCCCTGGATCCAGTGAACACCTCCCAAAAGGCASTGTCTGCACTGCTTCTGCAGAGATTTGGGTGTTATTTTCCAGCACCAGATAAATAAATGTGAACGCTCAAGCACAGCAAAGCAAACATTCCTTAAAATAATTACAGTGCTGACAAGAAAAAGCAGCTTGATATTCCACCCCATCTCCTGTTACAAATCCAATTAAATGTCTTTGGCTGGTGCTTGTTTTTCCACATCCCTCCARATCAACACCTCATCATTTATGAGTGAGGATTAAGAAAATAACACCCTGCATGGCTGCAGTGACTGGGTGAKGGAGAGAAAAGGCAGCAATAAAAAAGCAAATCCCGCTGGAGGAAGCAGCAATTCCATGTTTTATTCCCTGGAAACACAAGAACCAGCCTGGTTGATCTCAGTTCTCGTTTCAGCGGTGCAGAACCAGCAGAATTAGCACAGCTGGAGTGCAGAGAACAGCCCCAAATGTCACCTGCGAGGAACTGCCAGTGACTGAAGGGCTCCTCTTGTCACACAGCCCCGAAATTCTGTCACTGCCTTTATTTTTAGCAGAGCAATTCACAGGCAGGCAGCGAGGAGGGAGGGTTTGCTCAGTGTTTATCGCTCACACATCGCACAGGAAGCTGTTCACATTCTTTATTAATTGACTAACAATATCCAGAGACTGACTCGGGCTGAGATGGAATATGCTYCAATCCGTGCCAGCAAAATGTCACTCGAAAAGGAAAATGGCAGAGGAATTTTTRGAAAGGCCATCGCGGGGGGGGGATTCTTGGAGAGAGACAAACCTTTCCCCAAAAAAAAAAAATCTGTCAACCCCAGGGAGTGTTAAAGGTGAAATGTAAAACACTAAAATACAGGATTGATTAATGTKCTAATTGCAGAGGAGAATATAAAATCCAGTCGTGACTACAAATACCTTGGAAAAAAGGAGCAGTTGAACGTCAGGTCGTGGCTTGTGCCAGTGACGTGTTCACTGCCAAGTTTTCCACGTGAGGATTTCTGTGCTCCAAGCTGGCTGGAGACTGATCATTGTTGGGATCTGATCTGCAGGATTTCCTCTGCTGTTCTGGAAAATAAACCTCAGCTGATTTAGTGTCTGTGCATTTCAGCATCGGGTAACTTTATTCACGCTTACCCCTGACTAAGCCTTTTTTCCCTGGTCTGAGAATGAAAAAATGGACATGGTTTAATGGAGAGATCAGATCATCCCTTCATCCAGTTCCTCCAAAAAAATAGAGGGGAAGAGGCAAGTGAGTGAAGATGAAGTGTGTCAGGAGGAGAAAGGCAGTGCTGACACAGCACAGGGGATTCAATGGGTGAGGGACAGCGGGAGCTGCCGGCCAAAAGAGGAGCTGGAATGGGAATTTATCAGTGCCAGAGCTGGGGCTGGGGCTGCAGGACATGGAAACGGCTGTTGGGACAAGGATGGTGATGGGGAGTGGAGATCA
>NW_026627038.1:0-5005 GCF_030028575.1 Malurus melanocephalus
CCTGACCCCTTCCCAGAGACTGGGGTGGACACCTGACCCCTTCCCAGACACTGGGATGGATGCCTGACCCCTTCCCAGACATTGGGATGATGCCTGACCCCAAGAGCGCAGAGTGGAGATAACAGAAGGGGCAGAAATGGCATGACAGTGCCCACCTCTCCTCTTGGCCAGCACCAGGCTGCTGCCCCAGCCTGATGATGCTTTCACAGCTCTGACCCATCCCCAGTTTTACACACAGCTGGGACAGGGAAAGGAGCCCCCAGGCCCCATTTTGCTGCCCAGCCCCTGGCACATCTCCTCACCGGCCAGACTGGGCTGCAGGCTGGAGGCTGCAGGTTCCAGCAGAGACATGAGGACGCTGGGTGCAGCTGCTGGGATATCAGAGCTCAGCAGCCTCCAAATGACTGGACTGGAGGCTGCCACGTGAGTCACTGCCAGCTCTGCTCACACATGGTCTCGAATCTGCAGCCCCCTCCACTGCCTGGGCAGCAGGCAGCCCTGGGCACAGGGAAGGAAGGGAGGGGGATCCAGAGTCACACAGCAGGAACACTTTAATGACCTGTCCAGCTCTTGCAAGAGCCTGCTGGAACAACATTGTCCTGTTCTGCACCAGCAGCCCAGAGACCTGTCCCAAAAATAACCCCACAGCTGGCCAGAGTCCCTCAGGGCCACAGGCAGGAGCAGGGGGCAGGGTGGCTCTGTGCCAGCATCCCCTGTGACAGGACCCTGGGCTACTGCAGCGGGCAGCTCACAGGCGAGTGGCAGCCACAGTCTTTTGGGAGGGGGCTGCACCGAGCCCTGGGGTGCTGCCTGGTGGCGTGGCTGAGGTGTCCCGTGGGGCAGAGCCAGGTTTTGTGCCCTGCAGTGTTTCTCTTCCCTTTAGCAGCTCCACGGCTGCTTTCTCCACTTCGTCCATCTCCAGCTGGCTGCTGGCCGCCATCTCGTCCCTGGTCACTGCTAGGAATGACGAGTCATGGGCCAGAGCCCCAAGGCCTCCGGAGATCAGAGCCTGTCCAGAAGAGGAGGGCACACTCTGGGTGCTCAGCCTCAGAGGTGCCCTGGCTGCAGGCACCCACCCTCTTCTCCTCCCTCCTGCCCTCTGTGCTGGCACATACCTGCTGCTCACCCTGGTAGCTAAGTTTTACCCCCCAACCTCCCATTGTGCCATAAGCATGCAATTTCCTGCCTGGAATTTCCTGCCATCCCTGCTGTCCCCTCTGCCAGGCTGTGCCCTGGCCTTACCTCCTGAATGAGGAAGGTGATGGCTGGGGTGGAGGATGTTCTTGGCTCATGGGTTTCTTCCTGCTGGAACCTTGAGCTGGGTGCTGTTCCTGTCACAGGGCCATCCTCTGCGGGCAGCTGGGTGAGAGTAGCACAGAGCTGCAGCCTGGGCTGGGACACTGCTCTCCCATGGGAACAGCTCTCCCATGTTAGCGTGGGGGCTGCAGGTTCTGTCCCCTGTCCAGTGCCTGGACTGGCAGTGCCACCCTGCTGGAGCACCCCCAAAATGGCACCAGCAGGGTCATGTGAACGGAGAGCTGGTACCAGCCCTGCACGAGGCACTGTGGCCAGCAAAGAGCAGCAAGGGCAGCATGGGGGCAAATCTGATGCAGCCCTTCCACCTGCCCTGGCTCTGCAGGCAGATGGGGAGCCAGAGGGACGTGCTTCTGGCTGGTCCAGCCTCGAGGGGCTCCCCATGACTGCGACAGCAGTGGGATGGGAGCCCAGCTCCACCTCCATCTCCAGGCTGCTCCAAGAGAAAAGCTCTAGCAGGGCTGCATTGACACAATGAGCCCTGGAGTGGCTCCTTCCCAGCACAGCTGTGGCACCTTTTCCAGGACAGGAGGGAGGCTCAGCCGTGTCCCCATCACCTGTCCCCTCTGCACACACACTGCCCCTTTTACCTGCTGGAGGAGCAGTGGCCCTGGTGATGAGGGACCCCCAGAAGGGGCCCTTCGCCTCCTGCTCAGCCTCTCCATGGGGATGGGGCGGCTCTGCTCTGTGGGAGGGAAAGGTGGGGACATCAGATGGGTACCAGAATGAGGACACCACTGCCGAACAGAGCTGGGAACGGGCTCATGAGACTGGGAGAAACAAAGGATTTAGGAGTTCAGCAGCACCCAAAGTCCCTGTTTGAGGAAACGAACATGGTCTTGTGGCCCTGCTTCCCTGGGATGGCCAGTGTTCCCCCAGCCTGGCGCAGTGTCTCCATGCTTCATCTCCTCAGAGGATAAAAGGAGGGAGAAAGGTCTCCTGGAGCTCTCCAGACAGGTCCTGCTGTGCTCAGTGCTCTCAGCAAATCTCCAGCTTGTTTGGGGCTGCATTTCCTCCTCCCAGCCATCAGACCCTTCCCCCTGCCCTGGCCCTGGGCGGGTCCCAGTCCCCCAGAGCAATGAAGCTGAGACTCACCCCATGCTGGAGGCCTGCGTGCTGCTGGTACCGTTTTCCTGAGCACCTCATCCTCATACTGCACCCTGGCAAGGGCAGGCAGGTGGATCAGCCCGGGTGGGGACCACTCACTGAGCCCAGCTCCACCCGGGGGTGCAGCCCTCCCCACCTCCCCCACCCTGGGGACAGACCTGTAGGGACAACTGCAATGGATGAACAGGGTGCAGACCTCAAGAAGTAGGGGTACATCCTCACACTGGTAATCTTTGTCCCTTCCACCCATGCCCAGGCATGTGCTGGTGGCCCCAACTGGGCCTTGGCCCTCAGAGAGTAGCATGTGAGGGAGAGGGATGGTTCCTGCAGTCCCTGGAGCCCTGCTGCCCACCTCCATCCTCATGGCACTGAGATGAAGGAGCAATGGGATGGGAGTCCCTGGGGTGCAGCCAGCTGCCAGCACAGCCCTGGGATGGGCAGTGGCACTGCCAGAACAGCCTGGGGCAGGCAGTGGTACTTCCAGGACAGCTCCAGGCAGGCAGTGGTGCTGCCAGGGCAGCCCAGGACAGACATTGGCACGGCACTGCCCCTCCCTGCCTGCACACCCAGGCTCAGCCCCCTTACCCCTCCAGCCAGAAGCTGCTGTTGGCATTGTTGATGTTGGTGTTGCCTTCCTGGGGGAAGTCATCAAGGAACACAGGAGAGTCGAGGTCCTCGCTGCCCACCTCGGTGAACTGCAGGGGCCTCTGGCTGGCCACCTGGGGCTGCAGAGGGCTGCTGGGCTCCATGAAACTGTCCACCTGGCCAAACAGGCCACCTGTCCTCTGCAACCAACAGGGAGGGCATCAGGGTCAGCCTGGACCTCCGGGGCCATTCCCATGTCTGGAGCCATTCCCAGATTGCTCTGCTCAGCCCTTGCAGAACACACGGTCCCAAAACCCCGTTGCCCAGGTGGGAAAACTGAGGCACCAAAGGCTGCTGACCATGCAGCAGCACTCGGATAAGCCAGGCCATGACAAACCATGTCACCTCTGTGGGACAGTCCAAGCTGATGGCACCACTGGACACAGCAGGAGGGGCAATCCTGCAACCCCACATCTGCCCAGGGAGCGGGGAGTGAATCAGTCCCTGTGGCACCAGAGCTGTCCTSCCTYAGCCTGGYAGAAGGTGTGAGTGGGAACYTSYAGATTCAGAGGTAAAATCYAGCACRGCCCTGCCAGGCACATGGGCYRSMTCCTTTCASAGAGGGGAAACTGAGGCAGAGAGCAGTTTGCTCAAGGTGACACAACCACGATGTGCTGATGCTCACAGAAAGGAAAGAAGTGCTGATCATCCTTGTGGTCCTCACCCAGTGCTAGCAGCCCAGCTGACCCACCATCACCACCACTTTCAAATCAGGGATGGGTGGCACCACCACCCCATGTAGTGCCCTGAGGGCTGAACTCACTCTGTAGATCCCTTCCTCCATGGCAGCCTCCACCATGGCTCTTTCCAGCTCCTCCTCTGCTGTCAAGTCCCCAGAAATGGCCCGATGGATTTCAGGAGCAGCTTCTTCTTCGATGCTCCTCAGCCCAGCCTGGAAGGACAGGAAGGCAGGGCTGATGTGGCCATGCCCCACCACCCCTCTCACCTTGGTCTTTGGAGACGGAAACATGGATGAGGCACACTCACCTTGCCAGGTGTCCCAGCAGGGACAGCCCATGGGTCACACCCTGCAGCTGGCTGCCTCTGTGCTTGGTGACACGTGTGCCTCTGTGCTTGGTGACACGTGTGCCTCTGTGCTTGGTGACACGTGTGCCTCTGTGCTTGGTGATGCTGCCCCTGAGCTCATGCTGTCCCCCAGTGTCCCCCGGTTTCTGGGCTCATGCTGAACCCCAGTGTCCCCCAGTTTCTGGGCTCATGCTGACCCACAAGAGGGAGTGCCAAGGGCAGCCTGATGAAGGGTGGGACTGGTGACAGCCATGGGCAGGCTGGGTCTCTGTCCCCGCTCTGGGACCTGGCTCTTTTCCTTGCTTTGCACCTTTGGGGCCAGATCTTTTATCTCTACAGGTGATTTCCTCCCTGTAAAGTCAGGAGAGGCCAGGGACATCCCAGCCTTCTGGCCAGGCACACAAATCCTCCCCACACCCCTCAGGTGTGCTGTGCAGGCTTCTCTGACTGCAGTGGTTCCACCCAAAGTCAGCCACACTGACCCCCCCTCTACTTGATGCTCTGTAAGGCTGAGAGAACACCAAGAACTCCAGGCACATGGAATTATCCAGACACTCGCCAAGGGGAGAAGAGGGACAAGGCCCTGGGATTGAAGCAGAGCGGGTGGGAAGGGCTGGAGTGAGCAGCATTTGGCACAGACAGTGCTCTGTGGGGAGTTCCAGGGATTAAAACCACTTGGTGAGGCAGCAGATCCTACCAGGCCCTCTCCACAGCTAAAGTCAGTGGAGCGAGAGTCAAAATCCTCCTTTGCTATAACTCACCTGCACCCTGCACACTAAAGTCATCCTCAGCAGTGGGCACTGATGGCACTGAKGTCACATTCAGCAGCAGGTGCTCATGGCACCAAGGTCACACTCAGCACTGAGGTCACATTCAGCAGCGGGTGCTCATGGCACCAAGGTCACACTCAGCA
>NW_026627039.1:0-5005 GCF_030028575.1 Malurus melanocephalus
TGCTGAGTGTGACCTTGGTGCCATGAGCACCCGCTGCTGAATGTGACCTCAGTGCTGAGTGTGACCTTGGTGCCATGAGCACCTGCTGCTGAATGTGACMTCAGTGCCATCAGTGCCCACTGCTGAGGATGACTTTAGTGTGCAGGGTGCAGGTGAGTTATAGCAAAGGAGGATTTTGACTCTCGCTCCACTGACTTTAGCTGTGGAGAGGGCCTGGTAGGATCTGCTGCCTCACCAAGTGGTTTTAATCCCTGGAACTCCCCACAGAGCACTGTCTGTGCCAAATGCTGCTCACTCCAGCCCTTCCCACCCGCTCTGCTTCAATCCCAGGGCCTTGTCCCTCTTCTCCCCTTGGCGAGTGTCTGGATAATTCCATGTGCCTGGAGTTCTTGGTGTTCTCTCAGCCTTACAGAGCATCAAGTAGAGGGGGGGTCAGTGTGGCTGACTTTGGGTGGAACCACTGCAGTCAGAGAAGCCTGCACAGCACACCTGAGGGGTGTGGGGAGGATTTGTGTGCCTGGCCAGAAGGCTGGGATGTCCCTGGCCTCTCCTGACTTTACAGGGAGGAAATCACCTGTAGAGATAAAAGATCTGGCCCCAAAGGTGCAAAGCAAGGAAAAGAGCCAGGTCCCAGAGCGGGGACAGAGACCCAGCCTGCCCATGGCTGTCACCAGTCCCACCCTTCATCAGGCTGCCCTTGGCACTCCCTCTTGTGGGTCAGCATGAGCCCAGAAACTGGGGGACACTGGGGTTCAGCATGAGCCCAGAAACCGGGGGACACTGGGGGACAGCATGAGCTCAGGGGCAGCATCACCAAGCACAGAGGCACACGTGTCACCAAGCACAGAGGCACACGTGTCACCAAGCACAGAGGCACACGTGTCACCAAGCACAGAGGCAGCCAGCTGCAGGGTGTGACCCATGGGCTGTCCCTGCTGGGACACCTGGCAAGGTGAGTGTGCCTCATCCATGTTTCCGTCTCCAAAGACCAAGGTGAGAGGGGTGGTGGGGCATGGCCACATCAGCCCTGCCTTCCTGTCCTTCCAGGCTGGGCTGAGGAGCATCGAAGAAGAAGCTGCTCCTGAAATCCATCGGGCCATTTCTGGGGACTTGACAGCAGAGGAGGAGCTGGAAAGAGCCATGGTGGAGGCTGCCATGGAGGAAGGGATCTACAGAGTGAGTTCAGCCCTCAGGGCACTACATGGGGTGGTGGTGCCACCCATCCCTGATTTGAAAGTGGTGGTGATGGTGGGTCAGCTGGGCTGCTAGCACTGGGTGAGGACCACAAGGATGATCAGCACTTCTTTCCTTTCTGTGAGCATCAGCACATCCTGGTTGTGTCACCTTGAGCAAGCTGCTCTCTGCCTCAGTTTCCCCTCTGTGAAAGGAGCCAGCCCATGTGCCTGGCAGGGCYGTGCTRGATTTTACCTCTGAATCTRSARGTTCCCACTCACACCTTCTRCCAGGCTRAGGSAGGACAGCTCTGGTGCCACAGGGACTGATTCACTCCCCGCTCCCTGGGCAGATGTGGGGTTGCAGGATTGCCCCTCCTGCTGTGTCCAGTGGTGCCATCAGCTTGGACTGTCCCACAGAGGTGACATGGTTTGTCATGGCCTGGCTTATCCGAGTGCTGCTGCATGGTCAGCAGCCTTTGGTGCCTCAGTTTTCCCACCTGGGCAACGGGGTTTTGGGACCGTGTGTTCTGCAAGGGCTGAGCAGAGCAATCTGGGAATGGCTCCAGACATGGGAATGGCCCCGGAGGTCCAGGCTGACCCTGATGCCCTCCCTGTTGGTTGCAGAGGACAGGTGGCCTGTTTGGCCAGGTGGACAGTTTCATGGAGCCCAGCAGCCCTCTGCAGCCCCAGGTGGCCAGCCAGAGGCCCCTGCAGTTCACCGAGGTGGGCAGCGAGGACCTCGACTCTCCTGTGTTCCTTGATGACTTCCCCCAGGAAGGCAACACCAACATCAACAATGCCAACAGCAGCTTCTGGCTGGAGGGGTAAGGGGGCTGAGCCTGGGTGTGCAGGCAGGGAGGGGCAGTGCCGTGCCAATGTCTGTCCTGGGCTGCCCTGGCAGCACCACTGCCTGCCTGGAGCTGTCCTGGAAGTACCACTGCCTGCCCCAGGCTGTTCTGGCAGTGCCACTGCCCATCCCAGGGCTGTGCTGGCAGCTGGCTGCACCCCAGGGACTCCCATCCCATTGCTCCTTCATCTCAGTGCCATGAGGATGGAGGTGGGCAGCAGGGCTCCAGGGACTGCAGGAACCATCCCTCTCCCTCACATGCTACTCTCTGAGGGCCAAGGCCCAGTTGGGGCCACCAGCACATGCCTGGGCATGGGTGGAAGGGACAAAGATTACCAGTGTGAGGATGTACCCCTACTTCTTGAGGTCTGCACCCTGTTCATCCATTGCAGTTGTCCCTACAGGTCTGTCCCCAGGGTGGGGGAGGTGGGGAGGGCTGCACCCCCGGGTGGAGCTGGGCTCAGTGAGTGGTCCCCACCCGGGCTGATCCACCTGCCTGCCCTTGCCAGGGTGCAGTATGAGGATGAGGTGCTCAGGAAAACGGTACCAGCAGCACGCAGGCCTCCAGCATGGGGTGAGTCTCAGCTTCATTGCTCTGGGGGACTGGGACCCGCCCAGGGCCAGGGCAGGGGGAAGGGTCTGATGGCTGGGAGGAGGAAATGCAGCCCCAAACAAGCTGGAGATTTGCTGAGAGCACTGAGCACAGCAGGACCTGTCTGGAGAGCTCCAGGAGACCTTTCTCCCTCCTTTTATCCTCTGAGGAGATGAAGCATGGAGACACTGCGCCAGGCTGGGGGAACACTGGCCATCCCAGGGAAGCAGGGCCACAAGACCATGTTCGTTTCCTCAAACAGGGACTTTGGGTGCTGCTGAACTCCTAAATCCTTTGTTTCTCCCAGTCTCATGAGCCCGTTCCCAGCTCTGTTCGGCAGTGGTGTCCTCATTCTGGTACCCATCTGATGTCCCCACCTTTCCCTCCCACAGAGCAGAGCCGCCCCATCCCCATGGAGAGGCTGAGCAGGAGGCGAAGGGCCCCTTCTGGGGGTCCCTCATCACCAGGGCCACTGCTCCTCCAGCAGGTAAAAGGGGCAGTGTGTGTGCAGAGGGGACAGGTGATGGGGACACGGCTGAGCCTCCCTCCTGTCCTGGAAAAGGTGCCACAGCTGTGCTGGGAAGGAGCCACTCCAGGGCTCATTGTGTCAATGCAGCCCTGCTAGAGCTTTTCTCTTGGAGCAGCCTGGAGATGGAGGTGGAGCTGGGCTCCCATCCCACTGCTGTCGCAGTCATGGGGAGCCCCTCGAGGCTGGACCAGCCAGAAGCACGTCCCTCTGGCTCCCCATCTGCCTGCAGAGCCAGGGCAGGTGGAAGGGCTGCATCAGATTTGCCCCCATGCTGCCCTTGCTGCTCTTTGCTGGCCACAGTGCCTCGTGCAGGGCTGGTACCAGCTCTCCGTTCACATGACCCTGCTGGTGCCATTTTGGGGGTGCTCCAGCAGGGTGGCACTGCCAGTCCAGGCACTGGACAGGGGACAGAACCTGCAGCCCCCACGCTAACATGGGAGAGCTGTTCCCATGGGAGAGCAGTGTCCCAGCCCAGGCTGCAGCTCTGTGCTACTCTCACCCAGCTGCCCGCAGAGGATGGCCCTGTGACAGGAACAGCACCCAGCTCAAGGTTCCAGCAGGAAGAAACCCATGAGCCAAGAACATCCTCCACCCCAGCCATCACCTTCCTCATTCAGGAGGTAAGGCCAGGGCACAGCCTGGCAGAGGGGACAGCAGGGATGGCAGGAAATTCCAGGCAGGAAATTGCATGCTTATGGCACAATGGGAGGTTGGGGGGTAAAACTTAGCTACCAGGGTGAGCAGCAGGTATGTGCCAGCACAGAGGGCAGGAGGGAGGAGAAGAGGGTGGGTGCCTGCAGCCAGGGCACCTCTGAGGCTGAGCACCCAGAGTGTGCCCTCCTCTTCTGGACAGGCTCTGATCTCCGGAGGCCTTGGGGCTCTGGCCCATGACTCGTCATTCCTAGCAGTGACCAGGGACGAGATGGCGGCCAGCAGCCAGCTGGAGATGGACGAAGTGGAGAAAGCAGCCGTGGAGCTGCTAAAGGGAAGAGAAACACTGCAGGGCACAAAACCTGGCTCTGCCCCACGGGACACCTCAGCCACGCCACCAGGCAGCACCCCAGGGCTCGGTGCAGCCCCCTCCCAAAAGACTGTGGCTGCCACTCGCCTGTGAGCTGCCCGCTGCAGTAGCCCAGGGTCCTGTCACAGGGGCTGCTGGCACAGAGCCACCCTGCCCCCTGCTCCTGCCTCTGGCCCTGAGGGACTCTGGCCAGCTGTGGTGTTATTTTTGGGACAGGTCTCTGGGCTGCTGGTGCAGAACAGGACAATGTTGTTCCAGCAGGCTCTTGCAAGAGCTGGACAGGTCATTAAAGTGTTCCTGCTGTGTGACTCTGGATCCCCCTCCCTTCCTTCCCTGTGCCCAGGGCTGCCTGCTGCCCAGGCAGTGGAGGGGGCTGCAGATTCGAGACCATGTGTGAGCAGAGCTGGCAGTGACTCACGTGGCAGCCTCCAGTCCAGTCATTTGGAGGCTGCTGAGCTCTGATATCCCAGCAGCTGCACCCAGCGTCCTCATGTCTCTGCTGGAACCTGCAGCCTCCAGCCTGCAGCCCAGTCTGGCCGGTGAGGAGATGTGCCAGGGGCTGGGCAGCAAAATGGGGCCTGGGGGCTCCTTTCCCTGTCCCAGCTGTGTGTAAAACTGGGGATGGGTCAGAGCTGTGAAAGCATCATCAGGCTGGGGCAGCAGCCTGGTGCTGGCCAAGAGGAGAGGTGGGCACTGTCATGCCATTTCTGCCCCTTCTGTTATCTCCACTCTGCGCTCTTGGGGTCAGGCATCATCCCAATGTCTGGGAAGGGGTCAGGCATCCATCCCAGTGTCTGGGAAGGGGTCAGGTGTCCACCCCAGTCTCTGGGAAGGGGTCAGG
>NW_026627040.1:0-1062 GCF_030028575.1 Malurus melanocephalus
GTCAGGTGCACCGGATAAATGCTGTGGAATCTGGCAAGTCACGGGCCATCTCAGTAGGCCACCTTCATTGCCGCGATTAATGCTGATGACAGCCGAGAGACAGTGGGTTCTGTAGCCAACAGGCTCCGGTATTACGCAAGTATGATCAATAGCCCAATGCAGGCTCACGTCTCTGCTGTGGTTAAAGATCTCCAAGAGGAGTTGAAGAAGATGAAAGAAGAGATGAAGAAGATGAAGGAGATGAAGGAGGAGATGAAGAAGATCAGTGTAGCACCAGTGCAGGTCTCAGGCCCCAACACCAGGGTCTGACGTCCCCCAGCAAGGGGAAGAGGGTACACCCCACGAGCTGAGATGTGGTTCTTCCTGTGTGACCAAGGGGAAGACATGAGTAAGTGGGATGGGAAACGTACTTCTGCCCTGGCAGCCCTGGTACATCAGCTCAAGGGGGAAAACACTAGCCAAGGCAGCTTTTCTAAAAGGAAAGTAGCCTCAGCTTCCCATAGCCAGCCCACTAGATGCAATGGAGGGGGAGGTGATATGTCTGATTCCCTTGGAGGAACCTGTGGGTGTCCCCATGGAACGGATGATACCCAGGGTTAGAAGGGCCCTGCCTCTAGCCAGGTAGAGGCATGGGAAAACCGTGTCTTCTGGCCAGTGTGAATCCGATGGCCTGGCACATCAGAGCCACAAAAATACGAGGCATTGGTTGACACGGGAGTGCAGTGTACCCTCATGCTATCGTAGCACGTGGGGGCAGAAAGCATTTCTATTGCGGGGGTGACAGGGGGATCACAGGAGTTGACTGTGTTGGAAGCTGTGGTGAGCCTGACTGGGAGGGAGTGGCACAAACATCCCATCATGACTGGTCCAGAGGCCCCATGCATTCTGGGCATAGATTTCCTCCGGAATGGTTTTTTCAAAGACCCAAAAGAACTCAAATGGGCTTTTGGAATAGCTGCTGTGGAGGTAGAGGGCATCAGACAGCTGAACACCTTGCCTGGACTATCCGAGAACCCTTCTGCAGTTGGACTCCTGAAGGTGGAAGAGCAGCACGTTCCAGTC
>NW_026627040.1:2747-4511 GCF_030028575.1 Malurus melanocephalus
ATTGAGTCTGACAACGGGACTCATTTCAAGAACAGCCTTATAAACACCTGGGCTAGGGAACATGGCATTGAATGGGTGCACCATATCCCTTACCATACACCTGCTGCTGGCAAAGTGGAACGGTGCAACGGACTCCTGAAAACCACCTTGAAGGCACTGGGCGGGGGTACTTTGAATAACTGGGAGAAGCACTTGGCAAAAGCCACATGGTTAGTTAACACCCGAGGCTCCACCAACYGAGCCGGCCCTGCCCAATCTGAGCCCTTGCACACAACAGATGGAGATAAAGTTCCCGTAGTGCATGTCAGGGGACTGTTGGGAAAAATCGTTTGGATCAATTCCTCTTCCAATAAGAACAAACCCATCCAAGGAGTTGTTTTTGCTCAGGGACCAGGTTTCACATGGTGGGTGATGCAGGAGGATGGAGAAACCCACTGTGTACCTCAGGGGAATTTTACTTTGGGTGAGAACCCCTTGTAATGTTAGATTATCTGTATACCACTGTTTGTTAAATGCCACTGCTACTGTATGTATATATGTATATAGTTATATAGTTATATAGTTATATGGTTATATGGCTATATAGTTATATAGTTATATAGTTGGGATGATGCATATATGTGTAGTTACAAATATGTGCATACATATTTGGTATTAATCAAATGGTATGGGAAGAAAAAATTCGGAGTGGACAATTTTGTGGGTTAAAATTCTTCTCCTTTTGTTCCCTTTCTTTGGGATTTTTTCTTTCCCATTTGTTGCTGGGATACACTAATTGCTGGGTCATCCTTTTGATGGCTGGGTGATTGACGGA
The DNA here is from genome assembly GCF_030028575.1 of Malurus melanocephalus. Lineage (NCBI taxonomy): Eukaryota > Metazoa > Chordata > Aves > Passeriformes > Maluridae > Malurus > Malurus melanocephalus. Next base: position 3,562 of record NW_026627040.1, read on the forward strand.
AGACAATGATACCTATGCCCCACCTTAACAGTCTTGTCAAGCGCTCGGAGAGAGTGTTTTTGTGTGGTGGGGGGGGGGATTTGTGGGAGTTGTTTCGCTGCTTCGCGGAGAGAAGAAGGTGTGCTCGCTGGCTGCTGCAGAGAGAGCTGGCCTGCCCTTTTTCTCTGCGGAGACCAGCACCCCTGCTCATTGGGTTCCTGCTTGCTGCACCGTGGTTTTCTCTCCTGTGCCTTGCCGGGGATCCCAGCTTCAGGGGTGAGCTCTGCTCCATCCCGTCTCGCAGCCGCGGGATTTCTGTTCGTCTCTTTGCCATCCTGGGTTTCTTGCTGTCCAGAGGAGCACCGAGATCGGCGTTTCCGCTGTGAGTTTTGCAGAGAAACTTTTCTCCATCCAGCTCTGCCATTTTTTTGTCAATCACTGGCGACGTGGGAGATCTGAGTCAGCCGGGACCTGCGCCACCGCGTCCGCTGCAGCCACCGGAGAATCGCTGCACCCGCCCTGCCCGCCGGGAGCCAACAGCATCGCAGCCAACAGGACTTTAACTGCGCCAAAGGGGAGGTTGTGTCTCTGTAAGGCTGTCACTGGGTTTAGGGACTGGGCTGGTTGTTGCTATTGTTATTATTACTTGTTTCAACTTGTTATATATATTAGTAAAAACTGTTATTCCCTTTTACCCATATTCTTGCCTGAAAGCTCGGGATTTTTTCAAAGCTATAATAATTCGGAGGGAAGGGGGGTCATATCCACCACTCCAAGGGGGGTCATATCCACCACTCCAAGGGGGGGTCCCTGCCTTCATTAGCAAACACCTGTCTTTCAAACCAAGACACAGGTGAAGGTGGTAATGAAAAATATGAGAAGAGTGAAGTCAAAAGCTGGGACCACACATTCCATAAATTCATGAAAAGAATATCTGTGTGTCTTGAACAGATTCTAAGGTATGTTGACAA
>NW_026627041.1:0-1416 GCF_030028575.1 Malurus melanocephalus
ATCCATGAACGTTGTAAGGAGCTGTTCCAGGGTGAAGACACCCTCCACACAGAGCTGTCCCATGGGGATCATGAGGATGAGGTTTCCCCAGAAGATGGCAAACATGACACAGCGCTGTCTTTTGGGGAAGGTTATAACATCCAGGACATGTCCCCGTGGGAAGGACATGACAACAAACAGCTCTGCCATCAGGAAGAAGATGAAGATCTCTCCCAGTGGGAAGAAGACGAGGATGCAGAGCTGACAAGGACAGCTCTGCTCGGTGGAATGGACAGCGATCAACGCTCACCATGTGTTTTTACTCACTGCCATGTTTTTTTATTGCAGGTCARGGACTAACGTAGCAGTTGTGTAGTAATAAATAAAATTAATTAAATATGAATCAATAAAAATGAAAGSAAGTGTKTAACAGAAATTTCTGCGGTTTTTGTGTGCATGCTCTGGCTTTTATCATTCCTTTTGCCCCTTAGCATTTGCAGTTCTTTGGTGCCTCCTTCCCCTGATGGACGGGTGATCACARCACGATAATAAAAGATGCTGCTTTTCCAACTGTGCTTGTCTGTGCCTGCTCCCCCTTGGAGGCAAGGTGGGTGCTGGCAGCACAAATAGTCAGGGAGTCCTGGAATTTCCTGAGCTGGAAGGACCCAGTGCCACCCCTCTCCCTGCCCAGCCCCCCAGCAATCCCAGCCTGTCCCTCTTCACAGCGTTTCTTCTAGGATCARCTGTCCTTCCAGCTCTCCTTTCCTCCAGCACACTCCGTCCCTCACTCCAGCCTTCCCTCCTGCACCAACTGGCTCACAAATTTCCTCTCTCCCAGCACACTTTTGCTGGGCTTTTGCAAGTTTTCCATTTCCCAGCAGAACTGAACCTCAGCCTGTACCCAGCAGTGCTGTCCTTTGGGCCAGAATGCTGTGGCTGTTGTAATCACTGTGACGGCTTCAGCTGCTGAGACCGTTGTGACAGTTGTGACCGTTATGACCGTTGATGCCGTTGTGATCGTTGAGGCCGTTGTGACCATTTTGACTGTTGTGACCGTTTCTGACTGTGTCTCTCCCCGCAGTGCTCCTGCCTCACCAACTGTGGCCTCCATGCCCCTGGCTCAGCACCACAAGCAGCTGCTGGACAGGGACATGGGCCTCCCCACTGCAGGGATTGGAGCCTATTGTCCCGTATATACATATTTATAAATTTTATACAGGTATTCAATATTCATATAAATATTTGATATATCCAGTATTCCCATCGGTATCCAAAATCCATACAGATGTTGGATACAGATATTGTATATTCATGAGGATATTTGATATGGATACACAATATTCATCTAGATGTTAGATACAGATATTGAATATCCATAGAGATAGTCAACATAGATATTCAATATTCTTACAGGTATTCAATATTCTTTTAGATATC
>NW_026627041.1:3460-4681 GCF_030028575.1 Malurus melanocephalus
TTCCCCCGTGCCTCTCATCTTCCTTTCCCTCCTTCCTTTCTCCTCCCTTCCGTCTCCCTTCTTCCTTCCATCCCTGTCCGTTCCATCTCCTCTCTCTCCTTATTCCCAGCAACAAGGCACAGGGCAAGGGGAAACAGCCCCAAGCTGTGCCTAGGGGGGCTCGAATTGGGCACCAAGAGGAATTTCTTCCTGGAAAAGGTGGCCAGACTTTGGAATGGGCTGCTCAGGAAGGCGGTGGAGTCACCGTCCCTGGAGATGTCCAAGAAAAGCCTGGAGGTGGCACTGAGTGCTCTGGGCTGGGGACAAGGTGGGCATCGGGCACAGCTGGCGCTGCATGGACTGGGAGGRCTTTTCCAACCTTGGGGATTCTGGAGAAGGAAAATGTCATCCWGGAGAAAGGCCCTGCCCTGGAGCTGCTCTGATTTTACTCCTCGTGAGCTGCAATGCAGCCTCGGAAAGGAGCGATGCTTTTGTGCATTGTGCACACACGGCTGARGCCACGTGTGAATCCTCCGGGAGTTCCACATCCATTCTGAAGCSTCGCCCCCAGCTGGTGATTTTTTACCCTGATGCTTCTTCAATAAAATAGAGCAGATGATATGAAACAAGGAATTAACAAGTTTAAAATCCAAGAAGAGCCAGTGACAAAAATAAAGATGAAAGATTTTTTCATAGTAACGTTTTTATTTTATTAAATCTTTTGCCAGTAGAGATGTTGTTCCTATCTCTTTGTGACTTTTGAAACACATGGATCCATAATTTCTTACTTTTAGCATTTCTTATGCCTATTGAACCCCATGAACAACACACAAGAGCCATTGAAAGGAGTTTTCTCTCCCAAACAGACTAAAAACTCATTTCTTTTTCCCAAAGAGACTGAACCCCGTGTGTTTCGTGTCCAATCGCACCCCCGGTGCCGGTATCCACTCAGGGATCCCGGTCCTGGGGCAGCCGTGTGGCGATGCAGCCGCAGCCGACCCCAGCCCTTCGGGCGGCTGTCCCAGAGCGTTCAGAAGTGCTCGGACACAATTTCCAGCCCCGGCTGTCTCTGTGCTCCGTGTGTTCGTGCAGGCGGAGCGGGGCTGGCGGGAGCCGCGCTCCCCTCAGAGCCCCTGAGGCCGGCAGCGATGGCGGCGCCGCTCCCTCAGCGCCCGGCTGTGTGCGCTCCCTCCGGCCAGCGCTGCCGGCAGCGGGGAAGGGCACGGCAAAGCCTCGAGGGCA
>NW_026627042.1:0-1991 GCF_030028575.1 Malurus melanocephalus
TGTGTTCAAGGATCCTCATTGCCAGGGTATTACAGGAAGCCCTTGAACATGAGCRTAGGACTGGAGACCTGAGCTAGCCTGAGGATCCTGATTTGATCACTGTGTAGTATTTGTGAACAGTGGAACATAGAAATAACCTTTGCTTTTTGCTAATTTTTCTGTAGCCTCCCTATATCACATCTGCCCAACTCATTTCCATCACAGGAAATTGTYCTCAAGACTAAGAWACTAGAATATCTCCAGCCCTGCAGATTCCATGCCCTCACTGGCCTGGAATCACTGGCCAGTCCTTGGCAGCTATGGTACTGTTTTCTTAATTTTTTAGTGAAGGTGTTGATGGTGAATTTGTTAACCATTGCTACCAAAAGTGTTGATGGTAAATACACCCGGGGTCRAGGAGTGTGGATACAGCACCTTGAAAAAGGGAAAAGCTGCTGCTGTACARTCTGTGCCCCTGGCACCACATCCTCCTCCTCTTGCACTGTTCACCWTCTCCTGGCGTGGAGAAGTCTGAAGCAGGAGTCTCCCATGTGAACAGGGAGCACCAARCAATCCATYATTTGTCAGTTAACCMACACAGAGGGCAGTGAAATCTCTGGAGGAGAAAGCTTTTATTTAAACTGAGGCTTCACCTGCCTTTGATACCGTAAAGTTTCTCGTGGCACAAGGAGCTCCCACTGTRCTTTTYATACTTCCAGACTGAAACCRAGCAGGGGCTGAGCCCTCACCAACAGAACAGCTGATGAAGAGCATTTTGCTAAGATACTGTTCTGGAAATAGAAAGGAGAACACTGTCTTTATTGTGTTGATTTCATCTGTGTCTGATGTTTTGAAGAGTAAAATTGTGGGCTTGTGCAAGGTTAGGGGCATCTTCAAAGAGTACGCACTGAATGGGAGCAAGCCAGTGAACCAGTTAGTGCAGGTCTCTGCTGCAGCAAGTGCAGCCCATTTGTAAATTCCTTTAGGATGTGCTGCTAAACTGTTCGTTGGGAATGTTGTTTGTGCTAAAGTTGATGTGCTCATGAAGATCATGGAATGACTTTCTTGCTTATCTGCCTGAAGAAATCATCAGAGCCATCAACCCCTTTTCTCATTAAGGGATGTATCTGAATTATTGCTCCAAGTGCTTTACACCTGAAAGCAGGAGCAGTGATTTGTTCTGTTTCTCTTCAAGCTTCCAGYACACATCCCCTTGGCTGCAAGGGATTCTTAGGGAATGGCTCAGTCACTTCAGTGGGCTCTGGCCTTGGATGTTTTCAGAAATGGAGCATCCTCTCTGGGCAACCTGTGCCAGCATTTCACCTCCCTCATTGTAAAAAACTTCTTCCATACAGCTAATCCTYGGGAAAAGCAGGGCAATGACACCACATTGCCTAAGCTGCTGGCACCAAATCCAGAGGATTGCAGGTGGTTTTCAAGCCTTGTACACAGTTCATGGCATATAGAGTCACACAGAGTATTTATTTCCAATTTATTCAATTGAGTTTTAACAGCGCCTCTAAAATAGCTCCAGGACAGAGGAGTTCATATGAACGCAAAGACTATCCCTGAGTTTACCTAGAGTATTTCCTTCAGTTTGCAGATTGTGACACAGCATCGAGCTGGTAATGATCACACAGTAATCACTGCAAGAGTGAACAATACAGCTTGGTTCTCCCATCCTTGGCAGCTAAAATACTATTACCATACTATTACATTGTTTCTTATAAGCACATTTCTATATTATCAGTTATTGATAGATTCACATGCCTTAATATAACTGCATGGGCAGGTGGTCTGAGACTAGGGCTTGGCTCTTCAGCAGCTTTTCAGCACTGTGAAGGGCAGAATAAGAAATGCAGAAGYMAMAYCCRAGCTGGATGTGGGACATCCTCCCAAAGTGCAGGGGGTAGTGCTGGCAGCAGTGTCCTTGSAAAGGTCTGAGCCACCAAAGCACAAGGTGAAAAGCCTCCCTCTGCCCCTTCCCAAACTGGAAGCAGGTGCCTGCAAAT
>NW_026627042.1:2966-4886 GCF_030028575.1 Malurus melanocephalus
GGATAAGAACTGGGCACAAAAAATGGAGTTTTGCATCACACAAACGCCTTCTGCCACAAGTCACAAGGACTTAGTGTCCCCGCATCCCTCCCGCCCCAGGCAGCACCTTTCTCCTGTGCCCCACACAGCTCACACTGCAAYGCCCSAGGAACCAAAGGGCTTCAGGCTCCAGGATTTCCACCCCCCAAATCAATGACTACAGACAATAAAAACAAGCACTTCTCATATTTTAATTTAGTCTTTTTATTTCAACAAAAGCATTTTATCTGAGCTGTTTTAATTTWGCAACAGCTACAACTGCCTAAGGAACATATTCYAGAGGAACATATTCCAGTTCAAGTGTTGAATAATATAATGTATGAGAAACAAAAAAGTTTTCCTACTACTTTTCTTTACAAACTAATCTCTAGTTTAAGCCTTCAGAACTCTTAATATTAAATATTTGGCTTACTTATGTTGCATCCTATGCTGAACAAAACTTTTTAATTTATTAGTTAGAATAGAAGGCATGAGATGGCTTTTATCCTGTTATCTAAAATTCCAGTAGAGAGGACTACTAATAGCTGACCCTTACTTTCACCTACAGAATTAATTCTRTTATCACTCCTATTTATTCTCCTTCCCTTCATGGTCGGTAATGGGGACACATGGGAAGAACCCTGAGGCGCTCTCTTCTTCCTGAGGTCTTGAGCTCAGGTGTCTTCCCCTGTTGCTGTGACAGCCCTGCCACGATTCACACACTCTGGGGTTCCTTGGAGCCAGACTTCTCAGCTGGTGGCAGTGACAGGCATGGCTTTGCTTCTGCCCCTGCCCCCTGCCCACTGAGAGCTTCCAGCTGCCTTGGCGAGGATCTGGGGGGACAGCAGTCAGGAATGAGCCCTGGAGTTGAGGCCTTTGCCCCGCTGTGAGGGGCTCTGCTGGGAAGAGCTGGGTCTTGGCCTGTGGCCGTTCATGGGGGAAGGTTCCCGTGCTCAGCCCAGGCCTCACGAGGCCTCTCTTCTGCAGCTCCCCAGCAAAGGTCTTGGGATTGTTCCCCTTGGAACAGCTCCTTGGGGCTGTTCACTTCCCAGTCTGGCTCCAGGCTGAAGCCTGTCTTCCTCTCACCCGCTGCTGTTGCCAGGACTGCCCCCATTGCTGCCCCTTCCCCTTGCCCACCGAGAGCTTCCAGCGGGCTGGGCTCCGGGCTGAGGGGCAGCAGAGGCTGTGCGGGGCAGCTGCCCGGCTGTCTGCCCTTGCTGCGGGAGCTGTCACTGCTGTCCCTGCTGCCGTGCCTGACGCAGGTGCCACGGCTTCCCCTGCTGGTGGCCTCATCGCCGGATCACAGCCGCCATCCTGCTCAGGATTGCCCTGGGGTGGTGCAGCAGCGAGCGCAGCAGAGCCYGGCCACRACCCCTGGAGCAGTGCGGGGCCGCTGTCCGGCTCGCTGCTGCTGCTGCTGCCAGCGCCACAGAGGCAGCAGGAGCTGCTGTCTTGGCCTCCGCAGCAGTGGGACTCACACAGCGCTCCTATTTCTCAGAAGTTCCGGCTGGGGCAGCAGCTGTTGGCTGGGTGTCCACGGCAGCTGCCAGGTCACAAGACGTGCTGGCCAGCTCTTCTGACAGAGGCGAGCATGGCTCCACCAGGAGCTGCAGGTAGCAGGGGTTGACCCAGATGGTGTGGATCGTGATGCGCTCCCAGTTCTCCCGTGGCTCTTCCTCATTCCAGTCTTGCCCAAGAGCCACTGGCTGAGCTCCACTTTGGGGAGAAAGCTCTAAGTGTGCTGTACCGTGGCAAGGCTCCAGGGCTGTTGGTTCATAGGTACAGGAYGCACAGATGCCTTCTTCCCTGCTGCTGCCCCCTTGGCCACCTGTGGAGCTGTGCCCCTCCTCACTCTCTACATCTGCCAGGGGTATCCTTGCTGCTGCCTTTGCCCACTGCATG
>NW_026627043.1:0-1186 GCF_030028575.1 Malurus melanocephalus
TCTGTCCCCTCAGTGTCCCCATTGTCCCCTGTGTCTGCTCAATGTCCCCTCATTGTCCCCAATGTCCCCATTGTCCCCAATGTCCCCAATCCCTCATTTTCCCCCATTTTTTCCCAATTTTCCCGGATTTTTTCCCGTTTTGTTCAATGTCCCCAATGTCCCTCCTGTCCCCACTGTCCCCACTGTTCCCAATCCCCAATTCTCCTCCATTTTTTCCCAGTTTTCCTGTATTTTTCCCTATTTTTTACAATGTGCCCACTGTCCCCACTGTCCCCTCAGTGTCCCCAATGTCCCCTCAGTGTCTCCAATCCCCCATTTTTTCCCCATTTTCCTGGATTTTTTCCCATTTTTCACAATGTCCCCAATGTCCCCTCACTGTCCTCAGTGTCCCCTCAGTGTCCCCACTGTCCCCATTGTCCCCGATGTCCCCAATGTCCCCAATGTCCCCAATCCCTCATTTTCCCCCATTTTTTCTCAATTTTCCCAGATTTTTTCCCGTTTTTCACAATGTCCCCATTGTCCCCAATCCCCTCACTGTCCCCACTTCCTCATTTTCCCCCATTTTTTCCCAATATTCCTGGACTTTTTCCCATTTTTTACAATGTCCCCTCACTGTCCCCAATGTCTCCTCAGTGTCCTCAGTGTCCCCAGTGTCCCCAATGTCCCCATTGTCCCCAATGTCCCCAATGTCCCCACTGTCCCCTCAGTGTCCCCTCTCTCACCATCTGTCCCTGCTTGGCCATTTTTTTGATGTCCACGATGATTTTCTTCTCCTGCGCCTCCAATGTCCCCATTGTCCTCAATCCCTCATTTTCCCCCATTTTTTCCCAATTTTCCCAGATTTTTTCCTGTTTTTTACAATGTCCCCAATGTCCCAATGCTGTCCCCAATCCCCTCAGTGTCTCCAATCCCCCAGTGTGCCCAATGTCCCCTCACTGTCCCCAATTGCCCAAAGTCCCCATTGTCCCTTCACTGTCCCCACTGTCCCCAATGTCCCCAATTGTCCCCACTGTCCCCAATGTCCCCAATCCCCCAATGTCCCCACTGTCCCCAATTCCCTCACTGTCCCTTCTGTCCCCTCAGTGTCCCCATTGTCCCCTGTGTCTGCTCAATGTCCCCAATCCCCCAATGTCCCCTCAGTGTCCCCAATGTCCCCTTAGTGTCCCCTGTCTGCTCAAAGTCCCCA
>NW_026627043.1:2606-5012 GCF_030028575.1 Malurus melanocephalus
GACATTGGGGACATTGGGACAGTGGGGACATTGGGGACAGTGGGGACATTGGGGACATTGGGGACATTGGGGACAGTGGGGACATTGGGGACATTGGGGACAGTGGGGACATTGGGGACATTGGGGACATTGGGGACATTGGGGACAGTGGGGACATTGGGGACATTGGGGACATTGGGGACATTGGGGACATTGGGGACATTGGGACAGTGGGGACATTGAGGGGACATTGGGGACATGGCCCAGCACCCGCTGGTTCTGCTGCAGCAGCTCCGGGTGACACTGGGGACACCCGGGGGACACTGAGGGGACATTGAGGGGACATTGGGGACATTGGAGACATTGAGGGCACACGGCCACAGCAGCTCCTCTGGTGGCCAAAGAGCAGCTCCAGGGGACATTGGGGACATTGATGGGACATCGATGGGACACTGGGGAGACACTGGGGACAGCACTGGAACATTGGGGATACTGAGGGGACATTGGGGACACTGGGGACAGTGGGGACACCGATGGGACACTGGGGACAGCCATGGGACACCTGTGTGACACTGATGGGACATTGGGGACAATGGGGACACTGATGGGACATTGATGACATCAATGGGACATTGGGGACACTGAAGGGATATTAAGAGGACACTGAGGGGACACTGAAGGGACATTGGTGACATTGACAGGGACATTGAGGGGACATTGGGGACACGGCCCAGTCCCCAGTGGCTCTGCCAGAGCAGCTCCAGGTGACATTAGGGACACCTGGGGGACACTGACAGGACACTGATGGGACACTGATGGGGACACTCGGGGGACATTGGGGACACTGGGGACACTGAGGGGACATTGGGGACACTGAGGGGACACAGCCCAGAGCGCGCTGGTTCTGCCAAAGAGGCTCCAGGTGACACTGGGGACACTTGGGGGACATCAATGGGACACTGGGGACATTGGGGACACTGATGGGACATTGGGGACACTGATGGGACATTGAGGGGACACTGGGGACATTGAGGGGACATTGGGGACATGGCCCAGCGCCCGCTGGTTCTGCCGCAGCAGCTCCTGGTGACACTGGGGACACCCGGGGGACACTGAGGGGACATTGGGGACAGCATTGGGACACTGGGGACACTGAGGGGACACGGCCACAGCAGCTCCTGCGGTGGCCAAAGAGCAGCTCCAGGGGACATTGGGGGGAACCTGAGGGGACACTGGGGACACGGATGGGACACACTGGGGACATTGGGGACATTGATGGGGCATTGGGGACATTGGGGACACTGAGGGGACATTGAGGGGACATTGGGGACACGGTCCCGTCCGCTGTGGCTCTGCCAGAACAGCTCCAGGTGACATTAGGGACACCTGGGGGACACTGACAGGACATTGATGGGACACTGAGGACACTGGGGACACGGATGGGACACACTGGGGACACTGAGGGGACATTGGGGACAGCAATGGGACACATTGGGGACACTGAGGGGACATTGATGGGACATTGAGGGGACCCGGCCACCACAGCTGCTCTGGTGGCCAAAGAGCAGATCCAGGGGACACCTGGGGACACTGAGGGGACATTGGGGACAGCCATGGGACACGGGGGACAGCACTGAAACATTGGGGACACTGAGGGGACATTGGGGACAGTGAGGACACTGGGGACAGTGGGGACAGCAATGGGACACCTGTGTGACACTGATGGGACATTGGGGACAATGGGGACACTGATGGGACATTGATGACATCAATGGGACATTGGGGACACTGAGGGGATATTAAGAGGACACTGAGGGGACATCGATGGGACATTGGGGACACTGAGGGGACACTGAGGGGACAATGGGGACACTGAGGACACGGCCACAGCAGCTCCAGGGGACATTGGGGACACCTGTGGGACACACTGGGGACAATGGGGACATCAATGGGACACACTGGGGACACTGAGGGGACATTGGGGACAAAGACAGGGAGGGAGATGGACACAGGGAGGTGACACCGGGAGGGACAGGGGACACACGGGGGGAGGGGACAGGGAGTGACACTGGGGACACAGGAGGTGACACTGGGGACACAGGAGGTGACACTGGGGGGACAATGGGGACACGGGCAGGGAGTGACAGCACGGACAGGAATGTGACACGGGGAGGAAGGCACAGGAGTGTGACACAGGGGACAGGAATGTGACACTGGGGACACAGGGGACACGGACAGGGACAGAGGGGACAGGGAGGTGACACCGGGAACAGGGAGGTGACACGGGGCGGGGACAGGGGGGACACGGACATGGGCAGAGGGGACAGGAGGTGACACAGTGACACGGTGACACTGGAGGGGACACAGGAGGTGACATTGGGGACACAGGAGGTGACACCGGGAACAAGGAGGGGACAGGAATGTGAC
>NW_026627044.1:0-1812 GCF_030028575.1 Malurus melanocephalus
AAAACCTTATCAGTGACCAACAGCCCCGGGGCCGTTGGACTGCCCCAAATTACAGAGAAAATAGAAAAATTACACAAAAAACTAAAACTCAGTGAAATTCGGAAAAATTTCAACCAAAATCCATCAAAATTTACAGAAAAATCCCATTAAAATTCATTAAATTACAAAAAAAAATGGTCAAAATGCAGCGAAATTGCTGAAAATATCATCCAAATTCACCCCAAATTCAGCCAAAAGTCGTCAAAATCGCCCACATCCCAAAATAATCCCCAAATTATACCCAAAATATCCCCAAAAATCATCAAAATTCACAAAAAATCATCAAAATTCACCAAAATTGCTGAAAATGTCATCAAAAATTCACCCAAAATCGGAAAGGCTCTGTCAGGGCTGAGCAGCTCCGGGGCCATTGGAGATCCCCGAAATTACTGAAAAAAATAGAAAAAATTACACAAAAAACTTAAATTTACAGAAATTCACCCAAAATCTGCAAAAATATCCCAAAAACACAGCAAAGTTTACAAAAAATCCCATTAAAATTCATTAAATTACAAAAAAAAATTCGTCAAAATGCAGCAAAATTGCTGAAAATATCATCTAAATTCACCCCAAATTCAGCCAAAAGTTGTCAAAATCACCCACATCCCAAAATAATCCCCAAAATACCCCAAAATATCCCCAAAATTCACCAAAATTCACAAAAAATCATCAAAATTCACCAAAATCGCTGAAAATGCACCCGAAACCACAAAAAAATCCCCAAAATTCACCAAAATCCACAAAAATTCAGCAAAACCCAGAAAAATTCACCCAAATTCACCCAAAATCTACAAAAATATCCCCAAAATCCATCGAAATTTACAAAAATCCCATTAAAATTCACCAAATTGCACCAAAAATCAACCAAATTCACCCCAAATTCACCCCAAATTGCCCAAAAATGCCCCAAATTCACAGAAATGCACCCAAAATTCACCAAAATCCACAAAAAATCATCAAAATTCACCAAAATCGCTGAAAATGTCATTAAAAATTCACCCAAAATCTGAAAGGCTCTGCCAGGGCTGAGCAGCTCCGGGGCTGTCGGAGAATCCCAAAAATTACAGAAAAAAACCAAAATTTACAAAAAAGAGAAAATTTACAAAAATTCACCCAAAATCTACAAAAATGTCCTCAAAATTTACAAAAAGTACCAATAAAATTCACCAAATTGCACCAAAAAGATCAACAAAGTTCACCCAAAATTCACCAAAAAAAATCCCCAAAATTCATACAAATCCCATAAAATATCCCAAATATTCACCAAAATCCCTGAAAATATCCCCAAAATTCACCCCAAGTTCACCAAAATATCCCCAAATTTACCCAAATTCACCAAAATCCCCCCAAAACATCAAAATTCAGTAAAATCCACCAAAATTTTCCCAAAATTCACAAAAAAATCACCAAAGTTCACTAAAAAGTGCCCAAAATCACCCAAATCCCTGAAAATATCCCCAAAATTCACAAAAAATTATCAAAATTCACCAAAATCAACCAAAATTCACCAAAAAAAATCCCAAAATTCACCCAAATCCCTGAAAATATCCCCAAAATTTAACAAAATATCAAAAAAATCATCAAAATTCACCAAAATCAACCAAAATTCACMAAAAAATCCCCAAAATTCACCAAAATTTCTGAAAACATCCCAAATATTCACCCAAAATTCACCAAAATAGCCCCAAATTTACCCAAATTCACCAAAATCCCCCAAAAACATCAAAGTCCACAAAAATTCCCCAAAATATCCCCAAAATTCACAAAAAAATC
>NW_026627044.1:3608-5071 GCF_030028575.1 Malurus melanocephalus
GCTCCGAGCGCGGAATTTCCATTTTTTGGTCTCGTCCGGGCCCCAAATTCGACTTTTTTGGCTCAAAATTCGATGTTTTTGATCAAAATTCAACGTTTTGAGTCAAAATTCGATGGTTTTGAGTCAAAATTTGAGGTTTTGGGCCAAAATTTGATGTTTTCGGTCCCAAATTTGACATTTTTCGATCAAAATTCGATGGTTTTGGGTCAAAATTCTACATTTTCGGTCAAAATTTGACATTTTTGGGTCAAAATTCGATGGTTTTGGGTCAAAAATTGACGTTTTCAGCTCAAATTTTGACATTTTTGTCAAAAAAAAATCCGATGTTTTCAGTCCCAAATTYRACATTTTTGGGTCMAAAATTCACTTTTTGGGTCCAAATTCGACGTCTTGAGCTCCAAATTTGATGATTTTGCATCAAAATTTGACTTTTTTTGGTAAAAATTTGGTGCTTTCGGCTCCAAATTCAACTTTTTTGGCTCCAAAATTCAATGGTTTTGGTCTCAAATTCGACATTTTCAGTCAAAACTCAACATTTTTGGGTCAAAATCTGACATTTCTGGGTAAAAATTCAATGGTTTTGGGTCAAAATTTGATATTTTTGGTCCCAAATTCGATGGTTTTGGGTCAAAATTTGATGTTTTCCACCCAAATTCAACATTTTTCATCCAAAATTCGACGTTTTCAGCCCAAATTTCATGGTTTCGGTCCCAAATCCGACGTTTTTGCCCAAAATTTGACATTTTTCTCCCAAATCTGACGTTTTTGGGTCAAAATTCGATGTTTTCCTCTGAAATTTGACATTTTTGATCCAAAATTTGATGGTTTTCCTCCCACATTTGATTTTCAGCTCCAAATTTGGTGTTTTCGGTCCTAAAATTCGTCGTTTTCAGTCACAAATTTGATGTTTCTGGCCCAAAAATTGATGTTTTTCTCCCAAATTTGCTGTTTTTGGTCCCAAAATTCATCATTTTTAGTCCCAAATTTGACAGGTTTTGGTCAAAATTTGATGTTTTCCTCCCAAATCTGACATTTTCGGTCCCAAATTCGGCGGTTTAGGGTCAAAATTCGATGTTTTTGAGTCAAAATTCAACATTTCGGGCCGAAAACTCAACACTTTCCTCCCAAATTTGATGGTTTTGGTCCCAAAATTCATCATTTTCAGTCCCAAATTCGATGGTTTTGGGTCAAAATTTGACGTTTTCCTCCTAAATTCAACATTTTTCATCCAAAATTCGACGTTTTCAGCCCAAATTCGATGTTTTCGGTCCCAAATTTGACATTTTCAGTCCCAAATTCGACATTTTTGGGTCAAAATTCGATGGTTTTGGGTCAAAATTCGATGTTTCCGGCCCAAAAATCGATGTTTTCCTCCCAAATTTGAATTTTCGGTTTCAAATTCGTCATTTTCGGTCCCAAAAGTCGATGTTTTCAGCCCAAATTTATGGTTTCAGGTCAAAATC
>NW_026627045.1:0-1262 GCF_030028575.1 Malurus melanocephalus
CATTTTGGGGTTTTTTGGGTCACCTGGGCGCACTCAGGTGAGCCCAGGTGACCCCAGGTGACCCCAGGTGAGCCCAAGTGACCCCAGGTGACCCCAGGTGACCCCAGGTGACCCCGCTGTCCCCTCCCCCTCAGCTCCAGCGCACTGTGGGTCATTTTTTTGTCATTTTTTTGTCATTTTTTGTCATTTTTGGGTCCATTTTGTCATTTTTGGGTTACCTGGGCGCACTCAGGTGACCCCAGGTGAGCCCAGGTGACCCCAGGTGACCCCGCTGTCCCCTCCCCCGCAGCTCCAGTGCACTGTGGGTCATTCTGGGTCATTTTTTGTCATTTTTTTGTCATTTTTTTGTCATTTTTTGTCATTTTTGGGTCCATTTTGGGGTTTTTTGGGTTACCTGGGCGCACTCGGGTGAGCCCAGGTGACCCCAGGTGACCCCGCTGTCCCCTCCCCTGCAGCTCCAGTGCACTGTGGGTCACTCTGGGTCATTTTTGAGTCACTTTTTTTCATTTTTGGGGTCACCTGTGTTACCTGGGCACACCTGGTTTGTGTATGTCCCTCTTTTTTGGCCATTTTGGGTCATTTTTGAGTCAATTTTTGTTGTTTCTGGGTCATTTTTTGTGAATTTTTTGTCATTTTTTTGTCATTTTTGGGTCCATTTTGGGATTTTTGGGTCACCTGGGCGCACTCAGGTGATCCCAGGTGAGCCCAGGTGACCCCAGGTGACCCTGCTGTCCCCTCCCCCGCAGCTCCAGCGCACTCTGGGTCACTCTGGGTCATTTTTTGGTCATTTTTTGTCATTTTTGGGTTACCTGGGCACGCTCAGGTGACCCCAGGTGACCCAGGTAACCCCAGGTGACCCCAGGTGACCCCAGGTGAGCCCAGGTGACCCCAGGTGAGCCCAGGTGACCCCGCTGTCCCCTCCCCGGCAGCTCCAGCGCACTGTGGGTCATTCTGGGTCATTTTTTGTTGTTTTTGGGTCCATTTTGGGGTTTTTTGGGTCACCTGGGCGCACTCGGGTGACCCCAGGTGACCCCAGGTGACCCCAGGTGAGCCCAGGTGACCCCAGGTGACCTCAGGTGACCCCAGGTGACCCCAGGTGACCCCGCTGTCCCCTCCCCCGCAGCTCCAGCGCGCCGTTGGGCCCGAGATCACCAAGACGGACCTGGTGGGCGCCTTCCAGAGCCTGATGAAGGACTGCGAGGCCGAGGTGCGGGCGGCGGCCTCGCACAAGGTCAAAGGTCAGCTGGCCACGCCCCCCGGGA
>NW_026627045.1:4837-5989 GCF_030028575.1 Malurus melanocephalus
CCTGGCACAGCTGAAAGATGAGGTACACACCTGGGACACACCTGTGACACACAACACCTGCTGCCGCTGTTCCTGGCACAGCTGAAAGATGAGGTACACACCTGGGACACACCTGTGACACACAACACCTGCTGCCGCTGTTCCTGGCACAGCTCAAAGATGAGGTACACACCTGGGACACACCTGTGACACACAACACCTGCTGCCGCTGTTCCTGGCACAGCTCAAAGATGAGGTACACACCTGAGATACACCTGAACATACCTGGGACACACCTGGGGACACCTGAACACACCTGAGACACACCTGGGATAGACAGGGACACACCTGGGACACACCTGAACACACCTGAACACACCTGTGACACACAACACCTGCTGCCGCTGTTCCTGGCACAGCTGAAAGACGAGGTACACACCTGAGAGACACCTGAACACACCTGAGATACACCTGAACACACCTGAACACACCTGTGACACACAACACCTGCTGCCGCTGTTCCTGGCACAGCTGAAAGATGAGGTACACACCTGAGATACACCTGAACATACCTGAACATACCTGAGATACACCTGAACACACCTGGGGACACCTGGGACACACCTGGGCATACCTGAACACACCTGTGACACACAACAGCTGCTGCCGCTGTTCCTGGCACAGCTGAAAGACGAGGTACACACCTGAGATACACCTGAACACACCTGGGATACACCTGAACATACCTGAACACACCTGAGACACACAACACCTGCTGCCGCTGTTCCTGGCACAGCTGAAAGATGAGGTACACACCTGAGATACACCTGGGGACACCTGGGATACACCTGAGATACACCTGAACACACCTGGGATAGACAGGGACACACCTGAACACACAAGAGCTGCTGCCGCTGTTCCTGGCACAGCTCAAAGATGAGGTACACACCTGAGATACACCTGGGGACACCTGGGGACACCTGGGACACACCTGAGACACACCTGAGACACACCTGGGACACACCTGAACACACCTGAGATACACCTGGGATAGACAGGGACACACCTGTGACACACCTGAACACACCTGTGACACACCTGTGACACACAACACCTGCTGCCGCTGTTCCTGGCACAGCTCAAAGATGAGGTACACCTGGGGACACCTGAACA
>NW_026627046.1:0-1078 GCF_030028575.1 Malurus melanocephalus
TGCAAAGTAGCATGTCTGATACTGTCAACATCAGTCATAAGGTCACTAATCATTTCTGAAGTCAAATTAAATTGTTTTTCACTCTAACAGGCTAAGTGTTTTAAATTCTTTGTATTCATGGCTATTATACTTCTTGGTAAGAAAATAGATGTTGCAATCACTGATGCCAAAGAAGGCAATTTTACATCATCATTGCAGGCTTCATCAAACAATCGTGCAGCTCTCTTATTTCTCACTCTAGCAGTAGCTATAGCGTTCAATACTTGTCACATTCTCGGGGTAAACATAGTCAATTTTCCAAGGTAACAAGTCCTGCTACTGGAAAATGAGGAATACCTGGCCATGCCCTATCTCCACAAATCAAGAATATTCCTGGAGGAAGAAGTTTTCCTCCTGTGGCATTCACAATTTGTCCTGAAACACTTTGCCATAGTATAAGATTATTATGTGGCTGTTGATTATTCTTGAGAATTTTAAAAGTAAAGACACCAGTTCCATTGAACGATTGCAACTGATGTGCCAAATTTGTACAATCAGGCATATGTGACACATTACCAAATTGAAATGGTGTCACACTTCCTAGGAGATCCAATTCTTGCAGAGGTCCTGGAGATGAATGATTTAAACCTTCTGTTATTACCTTTTGCCAATAAGATGCATTGCATGTGGGCCATGTATAATAGCCTTGTTTTTTGCACTCAGCACGTGTTGATGCTGTCAAGTTAGAGTGTGATCCATTCCACCATGAAGCAGATGTTGTGTTGAACAACTCACAAATTTCTTCCCACCCTCCTAGGGGTATTCCAATTAAGCATGTCCAAAAAGGATTATTAGCTGATTACATACTCAAACAAAAATCAGTAACACCTAACTTATTAGCCCATGTGATCCACATATTCTCTTGGGGATTGACTCTTAAAATTGCCTTACTTTCCATGCAAAGTATTAGTAATGCAATTGCAAAGAGCCATTTAACACCTCTATATTGCCTGTAATTGGCAATAGTCCTGCCATTGCTGACATTCTTGTTCCCATAGATGATCAGAAGCACCATATTGTCAAGGTATATTAACCTCTT
>NW_026627046.1:5253-6601 GCF_030028575.1 Malurus melanocephalus
AATGCTACTTTATCAATTTCTTATGGAATAAGAAAAGGAGTGTAGTCCAGCAACTAACACAGGAGACAGTGTGCTGCCTGAAGTTAGCTGCTCTGGCATTTCAAGGACACATAGCTGGGCTATCAGCTATTCTCTAAGACTTCTGTGGGATAGATTCCAACATGTTTAACTCCTTGAAACTTGGGCTATGCACAGAAAAATATAAATTTAACCCCATAGTGTTAACGGTGATGCTTTGATTTTATCAGAGTTGGATAACATTATAACCTCAATTTGTGCACTCTAATAAAGCTGATGTAATACATATGCGTATAGAACTAAGCAAAAATCAAACCCACTAAAGCAAATACTCAAACAGACTTGTAAGTCCCACCATAAGCAATCTCAATGGAAATGAGCGTCAGAGGTTGTACTTAAGATAAAGCACTCTTAGCCTACCACTATTTCTGCACTGTTTTAATACAACTAAATTAAAAGCATCCTAGCAATTTGTACCAAGGAAGTTGCATTTAAAGCAATAAAAGGTACTGCTGCTTTAAGGAAACATGACATTTTGTTTGGTCAGAAAATTAGACACAAATTTAAAATACAACTCAGTTGCTATAATTACTTAGGTAGAGCCTGCCTGCTTTCCCCCACTACCCCCCCATGTCCCACCCTCCACAGCTCCTGATACACAGTGAGAATGAAGCAGCAGTGAGGGGATGCACAGGGGAAATCTTCTGGGCATTGGCTTCCAAATTGCTAAAGTCAGAGGATTTATTAAGCGGCAGTGGCTCTAGAGGGGTTGCTGGGGTTTTTGAGGATGTAGATTCTCTGCAGTCATTTCTCCATTGTTGACTCTCCTGCTGACTTTTCACTGATTCTTCATTCTGGGGCATGGCAGTACCATTTGCCCCTCTTTCAGTTTTGACTAATTCTCTTGTGACTGGATTTCTGATGGGGGTAGTAGCTCCTCTGCTTGTTGCCATCAACTGAGTCCCCACAAGCTTTGATATAGCCACAGGGGCTCACAGAGTCTCAGCTATCCCATAATCCACTCCTGGCAAACTGATTGCAGTTACAGCTGACACGGCAACAGCCCGTTCTGCTTTCATCTCTTCCAATGTGAATTCAATCAACTTTCAGGTTTCCGCCAACCCACTTACAATTTTTGCCTCCTTACCCCCCTTTGCAATAACGTCCCACAGGGAGGTACTAATTGCTTGCCAAGTTTCTGGGAGGAAAGCAAATTCCACATTTGAAATAACATTCTTCTCCCATGCCCAGTGCACTAAACGTGACACTGCAGCATCATGTCCTTTTTTCCCTCTTTTTAAGAGGATACTGAGGAGGAGGCTAACTATTG
>NW_026627047.1:0-6586 GCF_030028575.1 Malurus melanocephalus
TTATTTTGCTATCTGACATGATAGAACGGGCTATAACATCACAGGATGGACCATGACATTACAGGGTGATTGCATGACATCACACTGCAGGCCATGGGATCACTGAGTGGGTTGTGACATCACAAAGCCGGCTGTGACATCATAGAGGGGGCTGTGACATCACTGGCTGGTTGGGTGAAATCATAGAACAGGGTGTGACATCACAGGGTGATGATGTGACATCACAGAGCCGTGACATCACAGAGGGGGCTGTGACATCACGGGTGCTGTTCTGGGCAGTGCCGTGAGGCACAGGCTGCGTCTCCATCCTCCAGCACATTCCCAGTGGCTCCCAGTGTGTCCCCAGCTGGCTCCCAGCATGGGCCTGGCAGCTCCCAGTAATCTCCCAGTAAATTTGCATTCATACCTACTCTAATCCCAGTCATTCCCAGTATGATCCCAACATGGGATCCACTTGCTCTGGATATGGTTTCAGTTACTCCCATTATGATCCCTGTGACTCCCTGTCTCTCCCAGTATATCCCAGTTACCCCTAGCATGATCCCAGTCATGGCCACTTTCTCCCAGTTACTTTCAGTATGATTCCAGTTTCCCTAAAGCCACTCCCAGTCACACTCAGTGTGGTCCCAATTGCTCCCAGTATATCCCAGTTGCTCCCAATATGGTACAAATTCCCCCACCATGCTCCTAGTCATTCCCAGTGTGATCCCAGTCACCCTCAGTGCGGTCCCAGTTACCTCCAGCACAGTTCGAGCTATTCCCTGTTCCTCCCAGTATGATCCCTGTTGCACTCAGTAGCCCCTAGTACAGTCCCAGTCACTGTCACTATGATCTCAGTGGCCCCCAGTGCAGACTCAGTCACTCCCAGTAGCTCCCAGTCACCCCCAGCATGGTCCCAGTTGTCCCCAGTGTTGTCCCGTCCAGTATCATTATAGACACTCCCAGTATATCCCAGTTGCCCCCAGCATGCTCATTCCCAGTCACCCCAGTTGCCCAAAGCACATACCCATCATTCCCAGTAGCTCCCAGTCACAACCAGTAGCCCTCAGTGTGATCCCAGTATCTCTCAGTGTGGTCCCAGTCTCTCCCAGTTGCTCTCAGTGTGGTCCCAGTCACTCCCAGTAGCTCTCAGTGTGGTCCCAGTCTCTCCCAGTCTCTCCCAGTCTCTCCCAGTCACTCCCAGTCACTCCCAGTCACTCCCAGTCTCTCCCAGTGTTCCCTTCCCCTGGCCCAGGTGCTGCTCCCAGCCCTGATCCGTGGSGATGGCAATGTCCCGCTCCCTTCCCGGGGCAGTGCCCACCTGAGCCGGGTGTGCGGGGCAGGACCTTGCCCTGACCCCAAKCCCTGTCCCASCTGCAGGAGCTGCTTCCCATCGGCCTCTTCCTCCTGCGGCCCCGAGCCCAGCTCGGTGCTGAGCAAAGGGCGCTGCCTCGGGCTCATCCCCCGCCGGGGGCTGCCACCCCCTCTGCCCCCTCCCCAAATTCCCTCTGGGGGGAGCAGGAGCCAGCTCAGGTGGGGAGGGAAAAGGGGGTGACACTGGGATGGGAGAGGGGGTCACACAGCTCAGGGGGGACACACACGGCCCTGGGGACCCCCCCTCACCTTCTCCTGCAGTGCCAGGAGGACAAACCCCAACATGGAGCCCCCAAACCCCCAACAGTATCTTGGGGGTGGGGTCTGGTGGCAGCTTTGGGAGTTTGAGGAGGGGTCGCAACCACCCTAAAACCCCCTCCCAGCCCCACAGCCAATCTTGGACCCCTCAAACCACCCCAAAGCTCATGGCCAGGATCCCCTCAACCACTCCCTGCAATATAAATGACCCCAGAGCAACCAAAACCCCTTCCCATTGCCCCCAAAACCCACCCAACTTCTCTCCAAGCCACACAGCCCTGCCAGGACCCCCAAATTCCCTCTCACACTCCCCTAAAAGCCCCCCAAACACATTCCTGCACCACAAATGCCCCCAAGAGCAACAAAAGCTCCTCTCAGTGTCCCCAGGAGCCCCCAAACCCCCTCCCAGCCCTCCATGGCACCGACCAGGAGAGGTTTGTGGAATGGAACAGCCCCACCTGGGAGCAGCTTGGGCACTTCAGCAGCAATTTGGGCACTTTGGGGGGCACAGCCCGGATGGGAAGACCCAGGCCAGGGACTGGGACCGACAACCGGAATTCCTGGAGAAGAGACATGCTCAGGTGGACACGTTCTGCCAGCACAATTATGAGATCGTGGGCCTGGACCCTGGCCTGGGCAGTCCCAGAGCACCCAAATCCTCCCAAATATTCATATGAACCCCAAATTGACCCCCCAAATCCTGGTCAAATGTAATGGCTTTAGATCTCTTTATTTAATTTCCTGATGCCACCAGACTAATGCTTGATGCCACCAGAAGAAATCCCTGAACAGAGCAGGGGACATATTTTGGAATAATGAAATCGGCTCTTTCGAATGATTTTCCACTGTCTATCTGAGCCTGGATGGGTGTTCCTGCCCCTGTGCTCATGCAGGTGCTTACAGGAATCCAGGAGAATGTGGAGACCACCAGCCAGGTGTCGTCCCAAAGGAGATCACCAGGAATGTGGGTCACCAGGTCTCCGCCCAATGTGGGTCCTCTGATGGGGGATGAATTTGGAGCAGTGCACAGAGCTCTTCCCAAACTCGGGGGACTCACAGAGCTTCCCTCACTGGTGCCGGCGTTGGTGTCGGGTCAAGTGAGAGCTCCGGGTGAAGCACTTCCCACACTGGGAATACTTGTAGGGCCTCTCCCCAGTGTGGATGCGCTGGTGAGTGATGAGGGTGGAGTTTTGCTTGAAGCCCTTCCCACAGTCGGGGCAGTGGAAGGGCCTCTCCTCTGAGTGCACCCGCTCATGGCTGACGAGATGGGAGCTCTGTGAAAACCTCTTCCCACACTCAGAACATTCGTAGGGCCTCTCCCCAGTGTGGATGCGCTGGTGGCGGATGAGGCTGGAGCTGTCTCTGAAGCCCTTCCCACATTCCCCACACTCATAGGGCCATTCCCCAGTGTGGATCAGACGGTGACGGAGCAGGTGGGTGCTCGTGCTGAAGCTCTTCCGACATTCCCCACACTTGTAGGGCTTCGCTGCGTGAAGTTTCTTGTGGACCACCAGCTCCAAGTCCCAGCTGAAGCTCTGGGTGCCTTCCTGGCACTGGGTGGGTCTTTCCCCCTCAGAGCACCCTGAGATGGGTTTGGAGTCTGTCTTTGTGCAAGATCTGCAGGAGATTTCCTCTCCACTGGATTCCTGTGCTGCGGAGTCGCTCAAAACAGCCTCTTCCATGAGGTTCTGCCTGGGGGATTTGTCCTCCTTGGTCTCCATCCTCAGCTCATTGCCTGGGGGAGGAAGGACAAGGAGAGGATGGGATTTTCTTCCGTGCCAGAGGGAAGGGGAAGGAGATCCCCCCAGTCCATCACCGGCAGGACGGCATTGTCAGCGGGATTGTCCTGCAGCCGGGGACAATACCAGGCTGGGAGATGAAGGAGAGGAGAGGGGGAAAGGTGACTTCCTCCTCACCTGCCTGGGTGTCCTGAGATGCCTTCCTCTTCTTCGCAGCCCTCTCCTCCATCCACCCAACGTCTGGGAGTGGGAAATCCTGGTTTAGAGGGAAAAAACAAGGTGTGAGCATGCTGGGTTGGGGGTTACTCTCGCCCAAGTCCATCTCTACAAGTTACCAGGTGTATCATGACTGTAAAACCTCTAAAACACTGTGCTGGCTTACACTGGCAGAGAAATTAACCCCATTCAACTTCCCCATCAGAGATTCAATGTGGGAGTTTACAATTCACAAAAGAGATTACAAGAAATACAGTGACACTGATTAAACCATAAAGGCAGAGTGTAGCCAGGCACCCTGGGACAGGAACAGAAGAGTGTTCATTAGTTTCTGTGCTGTGCACCATGTGGTCCCTCTGCACAAAAAGCAAAAGGAAAGAAACAAAACCTGATGGTCAGCGTGGAGGTCACAGTCTTGTCAAAGTGATGGTCACAGTATGGTGGAAAGCAGTGGTCACAGTCCTGTTGAAGTTCTGCTTCTCCTCTGGATCTGTTGAGTAGTGCTAGAAGTCCCTAAGCCCAAAGGCTTTATATGCTCAGGTTCAGCAGGGAATGCTCAGTACCTCCCCCAGGGCGGGGAGTTTCACAATGGAATGATGTCACCCTGTGACTCANGGGCAGTGGAAGGGCCTCTCCTCTGAGTGCACCCGCTCATGGCTGACGAGATGGGAGCTCTGTGAAAACCTCTTCCCACACTCAGAACATTCGTAGGGCCTCTCCCCAGTGTGGATGCGCTGGTGGCGGATGAGGCTGGAGCTGTCTCTGAAGCCCTTCCCACATTCCCCACACTCATAGGGCCATTCCCCAGTGTGGATCAGACGGTGACGGAGCAGGTGGGTGCTCGTGCTGAAGCTCTTCCGACATTCCCCACACTTGTAGGGCTTCGCTGCGTGAAGTTTCTTGTGGACCACCAGCTCCAAGTCCCAGCTGAAGCTCTGGGTGCCTTCCTGGCACTGGGTGGGTCTTTCCCCCTCAGAGCACCCTGAGATGGGTTTGGAGTCTGTCTTTGTGCAAGATCTGCAGGAGATTTCCTCTCCACTGGATTCCTGTGCTGCGGAGTCGCTCAAAACAGCCTCTTCCATGAGGTTCTGCCTGGGGGATTTGTCCTCCTTGGTCTCCATCCTCAGCTCATTGCCTGGGGGAGGAAGGACAAGGAGAGGATGGGATTTTCTTCCGTGCCAGAGGGAAGGGGAAGGAGATCCCCCCAGTCCATCACCGGCAGGACGGCATTGTCAGCGGGATTGTCCTGCAGCCGGGGACAATACCAGGCTGGGAGATGAAGGAGAGGAGAGGGGGAAAGGTGACTTCCTCCTCACCTGCCTGGGTGTCCTGAGATGCCTTCCTCTTCTTCGCAGCCCTCTCCTCCATCCACCCAACGTCTGGGAGTGGGAAATCCTGGTTTAGAGGGAAAAAACAAGGTGTGAGCATGCTGGGTTGGGGGTTACTCTCGCCCAAGTCCATCTCTACAAGTTACCAGGTGTATCATGACTGTAAAACCTCTAAAACACTGTGCTGGCTTACACTGGCAGAGAAATTAACCCCATTCAACTTCCCCATCAGAGATTCAATGTGGGAGTTTACAATTCACAAAAGAGATTACAAGAAATACAGTGACACTGATTAAACCATAAAGGCAGAGTGTAGCCAGGCACCCTGGGACAGGAACAGAAGAGTGTTCATTAGTTTCTGTGCTGTGCACCATGTGGTCCCTCTGCACAAAAAGCAAAAGGAAAGAAACAAAACCTGATGGTCAGCGTGGAGGTCACAGTCTTGTCAAAGTGATGGTCACAGTATGGTGGAAAGCAGTGGTCACAGTCCTGTTGAAGTTCTGCTTCTCCTCTGGATCTGTTGAGTAGTGCTAGAAGTCCCTAAGCCCAAAGGCTTTATATGCTCAGGTTCAGCAGGGAATGCTCAGTACCTCCCCCAGGGCGGGGAGTTTCACAATGGAATGATGTCACCCTGTGACTCATGGGACATTTTGGGGATCCTTGATGGTGTCAGTCCTTGCATAGCCCCATTGTGCTGGTGTCATTGATTCCATGATGGCCCATTAGCAGAGGTGACCCCTCAGGCTGGGTGGGACTGTGCTGGTGCTCCTCCAGAGGGAGTTATCACAGCTGAGTVTGGGGTGTGAAGAAAAGGAAACACTGCCCTGCCTGGAAGGGTTTGTCTCTCCTTCCTTATCTCATTTAACATCCAGCTCTTAGCCTGAGGGCTCGGGGATGCACTGGGCAGCTCCTGCAAABGACCCATCATTAGCAGCCCATTAGAAATGACCTAAGGGAAGCAGAATGCCCAATTTGGTTTTACCACTCAGTGCTGAACTGGCACCCTGCTCCTGTAACCAGGGTGGGCTGGTACTGAAATATCATGGTAAGGTCTTGCTCCCCTGGGCTTTCAGCCATGTAACCCATGAGCAGGATCCCTTCCCACCCCAATCATTTGGTGATTCTGTCAGGGACTCACTTCTCTTTCCTTTATCCCTCTGCTTTTTGCTCGGAATGTGCTGGCAAATGTCCAGCAAAGCAGCCTTTGCTGCCTGCTCTGAGAGCCCACAGAGCTGCTGAACCTTGTCACCTGCCCCTGCACAGCTCCCTTGGGAGGCACCGCAGAACCAGCACCCTGCAGGCCTCAGGAATTACCCTCTGGGATCCATGGCACACACTCCAAGGGTCTGGAATTCCAGATTCCAGAAAAGTCAGACAAAGCTCTTGTGVGGCTGAAAGTCCAGAGGAGCAAGATCTTAGAATGATATTTCAGTACCAGCCTACCCTGGTTACAGGGACAGGGTGCCAGTTCAACACTCTGTGGGTGTAACCAAACTGGGCATTCTACGCCCATTAGGGCATTTCTGATGGGCTGCTAATGATGGGTCATTTGCACGACCTGCCCAGCGCACCCCCGAGCCCTCAGGCTATGAGCTGGGTGTTAAATGAGATAAGGAAGGAGAAAAAAAGCCTTCCATGCAGGGCAGTGTTTCCTTTTCTTCACACCCCATACTCAGCTGTGATAACTCCCTC
>NW_026627048.1:0-1490 GCF_030028575.1 Malurus melanocephalus
TTAGAATGAGTTTTGATAACAAGAATGCAACTGCTGTAAAATACACTGTGTGACACTAAACTCTGCTTAGTCTTGCTTTTCATAGCAGTTGCTCTAATCTTTGGACAAAGGGACATCTTGTAATCTGAATTATTATTTTTAATGACAAAAAGAGTAGCAAAACAAAGGATTCACACTTACAGATTCACCACTGGAACCAGACAAGAAAATGGAAAATTTATAACTATAAAGTAATGGATAGCATATCTCTCATTTCAGGAATCACCTATTTCTCATTGACTTTGCCTCCAACCAAACTGAAGTTCTGAAGAAAGTTGCAATTGTCAATTAATATGTTCCATTTTTATTACTCCCTTAGTAGTTCTGCTCAGGACTGATTTTTATAATCTTCTCCTGATCCACCAGTTGTTCTCCAGTAGAACTTTCTCAAGGTAGAAGACTAATTTATCACTGTAATGTAAGTCCATGTACATACACACTCACAAGCACTAGCAAGCAACAAAACCAGACTGGTAATAAGTTCCTTAGAACCACCTCAGAACACTGAAGTCCGGCTGTAAACTGAATTTCTGGTGTCCTTATTGCTAGAGCATGCAGMAGATCCAGTTTCATATTCATTAAYGCTCGTATTCACCCCTCTCAGCATAAGGATGGGGGAAGGCAGTCAGGATGGAGCCTTTGAGAGCCTGGCACTTGCAGCACAAAGTTGTTGTCCATGTAGAGGATGGCAAGAGGTCATTTCCATGGCAATTACTGAACACAGCAGCCATGCCAGCGTTTCCAAGTGTGGCTTAAGGGCCCTGAGAGCACGGATTGCCCCTTTGCTGAAACCAAGGTCAGGCTAATGATGCATTGAGGATCCTAGAAATGAAACAACACACTGGACATAGTATTAATATAGGAGGTAATAAAAAAGCTCATCTTTATTGGAGGTCTCCCAGGGGCAGATATGGAAAAAGGGCCCACCAAGCCCACCCCCTGTTGGGTGAATACAATTTTAGAAGGTTGGCAAATTAGCATATTTGACAAGAATTCCCAATTAGAAGCACGGCTGATGAAATAATTCTTCCATCTGGTTCAACCTTTTTCTGGAGCCCCCCTTGGTACTAGCTGTGCTTTGTTTATAAAAATGTGTCTCAAAGAGCTGTTTTCCAGCCTTAGTAGCCAGGGAGAGCCAGGATAGGATTGGGGCCCTGGAATATGTTTTGTCTTTCTACCTGGAGAAAGAGTATGGAAAACTACTGGGACTCGCTGTGATACAGTAATAGGCTGTAGAGCTACAGATATATGTGTAAAGGATACAAAGAATATAGAAAGGAAAAAAGGCAAAAATCAGCCTGGCATCAATAGCACTGTCCTTGCACAGCAACCTCATCCCCATCACATCCCTGCCCCAACAGCGCTCCCGGGCAGGCAGGTACTCCTTTCCCTTCCCTTGATGGGAAATGCAGAGGAAGGGGAAGGAGGGAGGGAGTAATCCATGCTGGGAT
>NW_026627048.1:3525-5135 GCF_030028575.1 Malurus melanocephalus
GCATGCTGAAAGCGTGTCGAGGAAAGGTGGAAAGGTTCTGTTTCATCTGTGTGATTTAGTAAATAAGATGCAGTTTGTAAAGCCTGATAGTGAGTGATGGTGGGTCTGGCTGACACAGAGCTAATGCTGRGCAAAGAAATCACTCCACGAGTTCAGCTGCCACAGTAAAGCCTGCATAAAGATCTTACATTTTCTCCACTTCTATTGTTTCTATGAAATACAGATCACTAGGAAAGAGTGGGAGAAAATAAGAAACAACAAGAGACTGAACACAAAAACAAGAGGTATGTGAAATTCAGAATTTGAGAAGAACACTGTAAAATAATCATTCAGTTATCTTCCTTTCAGTTCATGTAAATCTACTTGAGGTGAGAAAGGGGGAACACTCTGAAAAAAAATTAAGCATAAGAGCCTTTTTATGTGAGGTCAGCCAGCAGAAATGCAAAAGTCATCTAAATAAAATAGATCCCAGAAATGAGCCTAAAACCCCAACAAAACAGTCGTGTTCAGCTGACTTCAAACTTCTCCTCATAAACGCCCAGCTTATCAGGGATCATGATATATGTAGAAGAAATTTAGTTATGGAAGGTGTAAAAAATTGCAATAAATCAGCTACTACTTAATTCATATTGAATTGTGCGTAGTCCATTTGTTCTCTCCTCTCACAGTCAGGGGTCTGTTCCCCTTTGCCCAGGGGAGGGGAATTGAAGTTTCTCTTCAAAAGCCTCTGTTCCCATAGGTAGGGTGAGGCCTGATGAGCTCAACATCTACAGACTGGGAGTAGCCAGAAGAGAAACAGGAGATAAATGAAAATTAATGAACATCACCTCTGGTGCAGCTGGAGACATCTGGGAAAATGTTCAGAAGAGAATCAAAAAATGAGGACCTAATTCACATCAAAGGAAAAGGGATCAATAACAAATACTAGATTGAATACTCAGAATTGCTTAATTAAAGACCAATGAATGTGAAATTCTTTGGGTTTTTTAATAAATAAATATGTGAAAGTTCCAGTAAAGAACAATGTGTGATGGAATGATTTTCACTGCACAACCCAGGCAAGTGTGGATGGAATGATTTCTACTGCCCATGCTGGCCAGAACAACATCCTGGCCAGAATAAAGCAATGCCTAAATTCTCTAATACTGACAAGATGTTGGAGAGTTTCAGTTTTTCGTGCAGTTTTGGTGACAATCCCACTGAGGTCCATCCCCAGCACAGGCTCCTCATAGACTCCTTGGAGGGGAGAATTGGAGTCCATGATTGCACAAAAACCTCTCAGAGACTCAGTATCAAAAAGAAAAATCCAAACCACCTTAAAAACTCTGAGTATCTCAAAGAATTAATGAGCCCCAATGAGTGTCAGAACAAAGCCTCTCAAGGGACTCGTTAGAGCAGATAATTGGAGGCCATGATTGCACAAAGCTCTCAGAGACTCCAAGGCAAAATCAAAACCCAAAGTCCTTTGCAAACCCTGCACTCCCTGGGAGCTGAAGGAGCCCCCCAGGGCCATTCCTGACCAAGGCTCCCCAGGGACTCCTTCCAGCAGATCCCTGAGCCCACTGGGATGTGGGGAGGGGATGCTGAGGGCAGGACAAGGGGGTGACAGT
>NW_026627049.1:0-1558 GCF_030028575.1 Malurus melanocephalus
TTCAAGTTGTACCATGAAAAGCGGGAGCTTTGTTGGGGACAGAAGGAAATGTGAGCTCTCCTTGCCCGGTGTGATTTGTTCTGCCATCCCCAGTGTACTCTGGGCCTGTTGAAATCCCATTTTTTGCCTTTTTCCTGTTGAATTGAACACCTGTGAGCATGGAAGGAATGTTCAGGTTCAAAACCACCTCATCTCCTGCTCAAGGGTGATCCCTTACCCAACTCTGAGGATCAGGAACCTCTGGAGTCACCAGAGCACACTCTGGACCATGTTTCAAGTTGTACCATGAAAAGCAGGTGCCTTGTTGGGGACAGAAGGAAATGTGACCTCTCCTTGCCCGGTGTGGTTTGCTCTGTCATCCCCAGGGCACTCTGGGCCTGCTGCAATCCCATTTTCTGCCTTTTTCCTGTTGAATTGAACACCTGTGAGCATGGGAGAAATGTTCAGGTTTAAAACCAGCTCATCTCCTGCTCAAGGGTGATCCCTTTTATTCAATTGGATTGCACTTCTGTGAGTGTGCAAGGAATGTTCAGGTTCAAAACCAGCTCATCCCCTGCTCAAGGATGATCCCTTACCCCGCTCTGAGGATCAGGAACCTGTGCAGTCACCAGTGCACACTCTGGGCTGTTTCACTTTGCACCATGAAAAGCAGGAGCTTCTCCAGGGATAGACGAAAATGTGAGCTCTCCTTGCCCGTGTGGTGCTCTGTCACCCCCAGGGCACTCTGGGCCTGCTGCAATCCCATTTTTTTCCTTTCTCATCTTGAGTTGCACACCTGTGAGCATGGAAGGAATGTTCAGGTTTAAAACCAACTCATCTGCTCAAGGGTGGTCCCTTACCCCACTCTGAGGATCAGGAACCTGTGCAGTCACCAGGGCACACTCGGGGCTGTTCCTCTCACCTGTACCAGTGTAAAGCAGGTGTTTTATTGGGGACAGAAGGAAATGTGACCTCTCCTTGCCCGGTGTGATTTG
Source organism: Malurus melanocephalus (assembly GCF_030028575.1). NCBI lineage: Eukaryota > Metazoa > Chordata > Aves > Passeriformes > Maluridae > Malurus > Malurus melanocephalus. Next base: position 975 of record NW_026627049.1, read on the forward strand.
CTCTGCCATTGCCACTGCACTCTGGGCCAGCTGCAATCCCTTTTTTTGCCTTTTATTTTCGCCATTGAATTGCACATCTGTGAACAAGGCTGTGTCAGGAGGAGACCCTGCTGAGGATGGACTCTGTGTCAGAACCTGACGAGGAATGGATCTGTGTCAGACCCCAGTGAGGAATTTGCTCTGTGTCAGATCCCACTGAGGAAGGGGCTCTGTTCACACCCCGATGAGGAATGGACTCTGTGTCAGACCCCAATGAGGAAGGGTCTCCCTGTCAGACCCCGATAGAGAACGGGTTCTGTGTCAGACCCTGCTCTGGAATGGATCTGTGTCAGACCCCAATGAGGAAGGGGCTCTGTGTCAGACCCCACTGAGGAATGGATTTTGTGTCAGACCCCGATAGAGAATGGGTTCTGTGTCAGACCCCAATAGAGAATGGGTTCTGTGTCAGACCCCAATGAGGAATGGATTTTGTGTCACACCCTGCTCTGGAATAGGCTCTGTTCACACGCCGATGAGGAAGGGGTTCTGTGTCACACCCTGCTCTGGAACAGGCTCCATGTCAGACCCCAATGAGGAATTTGCTC
>NW_026627049.1:5738-6893 GCF_030028575.1 Malurus melanocephalus
GTATTTGGGCACCTCCTCCATCCTCAGCTCAGTGGGATCAGCAGCTGAGTTTTGCTTTTTTAGGGTTGGGATGGGGTTGGATTTACCAGGACAGCCCTGTGGAGTGGGAAACGCTTTAAGAGAGGATTCATTGCCATGTTCCTCCAGAAATTTATGGATCTTTACAGGTATAATAATGATAATAATAATAATAGAAATAATAATAAAATAAATATATTTATACATTAAATATAATGATATATTAAATACAATAACAATAATAACTACAATAACAACAACAATAATGAAAACAATAACAATAGCAATAATAATGATAGCAATAATAATATAAATATATATTAAATATAATAATAGCAATAATAATAACAGTAACAACAACAATAATAATAAAAAATAATAATAGCAGCAATAATAATATACATATATTTATTATATTTATATTATTATATTAAATATATTACTATATTATATACAATAATAACAATAATAATAACAATAACAACAACAACAATGCGCCACCACCACCACCACCAATAATAATAATAATAATAATAATAATAATAATAATAATAATAATAATAATAATAATAATAATAATAATAATAATAATAATAATAATAATATCCATCCAGCTCGTTACTCAGCCTGGTTTCGATGGAATCCCAACCTTCCAAACGGATTTTTAATTCACCCTCTAATTTTTTGTGCCAGCCCGGCCCGGGTGCCAGCCCTGCAGGATTAACGGAATCATTTCCTCGAAGGTTTTTCCCTCCAGGGAGATTCCCGTGGCTGCTGGAACATCATCCCGCTGCCCTAAATTCTCCCAAAAATCCTGCGCTGCTGCTGCCACCTATGGAAAACTCCCCAAACGCGACCTTTGCCACCGTTTCCAGCTGTGCAAACAGAATCCGAGCGCGCCCCTCTGATCTGCGATAAAATCCCTGCTTTTCCCCCGGAGCTTTGTTCATCTGGACCAGAGGAGGCTCCRATTCGCTTCCTCCCAAATAAATCAGGTTTGAAATTGAAATCGCCTCCGGAAATTGGCCCTTAAAGACAATATTTTTCCTCGGCAGCGGCAGCTCGAGGTTCCCGATGTAAAACAGCGTTTTAAGAGCTGGGAAAACACCACAAAGAGCTGGGAAAAAAAAAAAAAAA
>NW_026627050.1:0-1080 GCF_030028575.1 Malurus melanocephalus
GGGAGCCCCAGCGCGAGCGGCGCCAGCGCGAGGCCCCGGCCCGGCTCCCTCAGGTAACGGCGGCACCGGGACGGCGGGAACGGGCCCGATCCGGGCGGTTCGGCGGCGGCAGCGGGGCGATCCCGGGGAGCCCCGGGGGTGGTGGGAGCCCCGGCCGGCCCCTCCCCCCACAACTCTCCCCGAGTTTTCGTGAGGCAGCGGCTCCGCCCGCTCCGCCCCCGCCTTGAGTGACAGCGCGCGTCGGCCAATCGGATCTGGCGTAGTCCCTGAGCGGCGGGAGCGGCGGCCAATGGCGAGCGAGGGGGCGCCGCTCTGTGGCCAAGCCACGCCCCCCGAGGGCGGGGCCAAGGAGCAGCGAGGGGCCCGGGCGGTGCCGGGGGGAGCGCGGGGGGCCCCGGGAGGGAACCCCGGAATCGGGGCTGAGGGGGCTCAGGGGGGAACCCCGAGATCGGGGCTGGGGGGGCTCAGGGGGAACCCCGCGATCGGGGCTGGGGCTGTACCGGGGGTAACCCCGCGATCGGGACTGAGGGGGCCCGGGGGGAACCCCGAGATCGGGGCTGGGGCTGTACCGGGGGGAACCCCGAGATCGGGGCTGGGGCTGCACTGGGGGGAACCCCGAGATCGGGGCTGAGGGGGCTCAGGGGGAACCCCGCGATCGGGGCTGAGGGGGCTCAGGGAGGGAACCCCGCGATCGGGGCTGAGGGGGCTCAGGGGGAACCCCGCGATCGGGGCTGGGGCTGCACCGAGGGGAACCCCGAGATCGGGGCCGGGGCTGCACCGGGCACTGAGGGGGCTCAGGGCTGAGGGCCCCGGACGGGATCGCGGGGTTCTGGGGGGAATCAGCGGGACTGAGCGCTCTGCACGGGGATTAAGGCTGGGGGGCTCCTGGGGAATAGGGGGGCAGTGATCAGGGGTGGTTTGAAAATGTGGGGGGTTTAAAGGGAGAAGGGATCAAGGGTGAGCCCTGGAGAGGCACTGAGGGGCTTTGGAAGATGAGACACAATTTTGGGGTCGGGGCTTTCTTTGGAGGCCCTGCATGGGGAGATCCCTTGGTTGGCAGGGCTTGGGGGGCTCTGGAGA
>NW_026627050.1:1645-4917 GCF_030028575.1 Malurus melanocephalus
CAGGTGTGACACAGCACCTGTGTGACCCCACAAACGCCTCGGTCACGCTCAGCTCGCCCTGTTCTGCCCCTTTGCTATTCCCTGTCATCCATGTGAAGGTGTCACCTCTGTCCCCGTCCAGGTCCCTCTTAGCACAACATTCCAGTTTCATATAAAGCGGCACCGACTGCGCTGAACTTCCCAGTTTGGGACTTTATTCCTCTGGGAACCATCCAGAGGCCTTCTCTGCCTCTTGGCAAAGCGCTTCACCAATAATTGTCCCTAAAACAATCAGCCCCGGAGAGGAATCCAGCAGCAATTGCAGCTCGGCTGGAGGGGTTTTGTTGCGTTGGGGTTTTCTCTGCGCACACCAAGAATAGCTGCAGTGTTTGAAGGCGGGGGAGAAGTCTGTGGGAGGTGGGCTGAGCAGCCAAATTCCCGTTTGGGAAGCRGAGGGAGGGAGGGAGGGTTAACATCCTCTTTTCCTTGAAGGCAGGGCTCCCATTCAGTTCCTGTGGCAGGAGGGGGATGAGTCCTGCGCCGGCTCCGTCGCTCCCTGGGCTGGAGGGCTTGGAAAAAAACCTCTCAGGAGAGGGATTTCATCCTGAACCCGTAAATGGGTTGGGGTTTGAGTTGGAGTCACATTCCCATAGGCCTTCCTGCTTTGAGAAGCTGAAATGTGCCCCTTCCCTGTGGACAGTTGTGGTTTTTGGGTGCGAGCCGTGGGTGATCCCGAGCTGTGGGGCACTGGACACTTYCCTGGGGTTGTGTCCACTCTCCTCACCRCTCCACGTGCAGCCATTCCCATTTYTCCTGGGAAATCAYRCCCTCTCCAGCTGCTGTCCRTGTTYCCCTGAATCCCTCRGGGCTCGACGTGGTTTGCAGCAGAGCCCTGGGGAGCGGGGCTTCCCTTCCCTCTGCTCGGAKCAGGAGGAGGAAAACTTTGGCACAAACTTTGGCAATGTGTGAAACCTCCCTCTCGAAATTCCTCTTTCACTCTGACTCGGCCCTGCTCAGCCCAGGGGCCGTTTCTGACATGAATTTCTATTTTATTTCTGTTTTATTTTTTTAGTTTCCCAGTCTTGTCCAGCATTTCCCAGCGGGTGCTGTGGGTGGGGTTGGAGGTGTCAGGTGCACCCAGAGGTGCTGATCCCACCTGGGCAGTGCTTGGGGCAGCTCTGSAAGGGCCGTGGGATCTGTGGGACACTGAGGCACAGCTGGGAACTGGGGACACACAGAGCAGAAATAAAAGGATGTGGCTTCTCCCTGCTGGCTTCATCCCCATTTCTTCTGGAATCGCTCGGAGCGGGATTTGGGTTGGGAATTCCCCTCGCCCACTTTGGAAAACAGGCGAAGTTGGAGAGAGGAGACCCCAGCGGGGGTGAGGGACATTCAGGGCTTGGGGGTTGTGTCCGTGTGTTGGACCCTCAGTGACCCTCAGTGACCATAGTGACCCTCAGTGACCATCAGTGACTCTCAGTGACCATCAGTGACCCTCCCGAGGAAGGGAATCCTCCTCCTCTGCTCCTGCAGCATCACAGGATTGAGCTGGAGCCGCTGGGCAGGGCTCACAGAGCGGGCTCCGTGCCCAGGGGTGCTTTGTGTGTGTCAGGGCAGGATCCAAACTTGGATTTGGCTYCGGGCTCCTTTTCTGCCGCATCCCACGTGACGCTGCTGCGCCTCTGTTTGGGTTTATTTATCCTCTGCGCTTTCTTGGGTCTTTTTTTTTCCTCCTTTTTTTTCCCCTATTCCCATTTCCTGGCACTGAGGATCGAGCCCAAATTTCCCAAACTGCTCTTCCTGAGCCCTGAAATTCCATCTCCTTTTCCAGGAGGTTCCTGGTTTCCTCCCCTCACCTGGGGCAGCCCCGCTGTGCTTTTGGGGAGCTCCCAGACCTCGCTGGGTTTGGAGCTCCAGGAATTTGGGGCCTCCCCCAGCACGGGGGGGGCAAACCCAGGTTTAAAGTTTGGGATTTTTGGCTCCCCCCTCTTCCCTCTCAGCTCCACGCCAAGGGCTGGGGATGGCACTGGAGTGGGTCTGGAGAGCCTGGAACGCTGTCCCAGCCTGGAGGGGACAAACAAAGCTCCCGTGGCTGCTCTGAGCTCCCTTTGTGGCCCAGCTGCCAAAATCCCGTAAAAGCACCGAGTTCTCCGACGTTTTCCTGCCCTTCTCCCAAAGAAAAGCCATTYGAGCTGCTCCGGTGGTGGCGGCAGTTGAGGAGCGGCGGAGCTGGGMCGGAGCGGGGCCTTTGCCAAGCCAAACCATCCCATAATGCCGAGTGCAGCCCTTTGGGGCCGCAGCTTTGTGCTGCTGGAGAGTTCCCAGCCCTGGCTGGCAGCTCCCTCCTCCGAATTCCTTYGGTGCTCGTTGGAATAACAATCCCKCTCCGAGAGCTGCCCTTGGCACGGCGGGGCCTGGCAGCGAGCGCCGGGCCCCGGTGCCTGTGCTTGTGTGTATTTATGGCGATTTTGATGGGTTTTGATGGATTTTKATGGATTTTTATGGATTTATACCTGTGTCACTGAGCTGCCTGAGCCACTGGAGCCACTTCCAGCGGGGCCTTGGAGCACAGGGGGGGCTTTTTGGGTGGCTGCCCAAAGCCTCTCGTYGGTGCCAAGGCAGAGCTTTAATCACTCCAAACAATTAATTAATGGTTGTAATTATTGAGAATCGTTTAGGATTCCCGTCCTTGATCCCATAAGGCTTCCCCTCGGAGTTGTGTGAATTCCTGCCCAGGGAATTGTGGCTTGGGAGCCCAGCAGCCTCCAGCCCCGTTCAGGCAGTGCCTGGGATTGCTCTGGGATTCTCCCCATTGGGGCATTTCCAGCTCCYCTCTGTTTTGGGGCTCGTGCATCAAACAATGTCACCACAAAACCTGCAGAGCTGAGAGCAAAGTGCTGGCTGGGATGGGATAGTAACAGGTGGGAAAGGATATTTCTGTTTTATTTTATGGGGAGGGGGTGTGAGGCCTCCCTGCCCTGCCCCAGCTCCATTATTGGAATTCACGGTGATTGAATTCTGGATTTTTATCCGTTTCACATCCGAGGCTCTCCCGCTCCTCGCTCCAGGCAGCCCTGACTCCGCTCTTCCCCTCAAACCATCCACACACATTTCCAGGGAAGATAAATTCCAGCCCAGGCCGGGCTCCTGGGCCTCGTTGGCAGCAGCTCTCATTGAAACGAGGGCTCTGAAGTGGGGAAATAATTCCAGGAAATGGGACTCTGGTTCCTGGGTCACTGCGGCGTTTCCGAGGTGAGATACKGCTCCCTGCACGGCTGCTCTGGGATCTCCCG
>NW_026627051.1:0-1734 GCF_030028575.1 Malurus melanocephalus
ATTTTATGGAAGAATGATGGGATTTTGGTGTCCCCCGAGCTGCTGGTGACATCCCGGAGCAGGGTCAGGTCTGGCTCGCGGTCACTTCCCAGCGGTGCCCACAGCTCGTTCGGGGCCAGATCTGATGAATCCCGGATTTTGGGATGGGTGACTCATTCCCTTTGCTTTCAGATCCGTTTTTATCCRGGATCGTGGCCTGGCACAGCCACAGGAATCTTCCCCGGGAGAGGGACACGGCAGCCGGGCCGGGAGGAGGGAGGGAGGGAGGAGGATTTTAATGGGGTTGGGGTGGTGGTGATCCCTGAGAGGGTTTTATTGGGGTTTGGGGTGATGATGACCCCTACGAGGGACAATTTTAGTGGGGTTTGGGTAGTGGTGACCCCTGAGAGGGACAGTTTTAATGGAGTTTGGGTGGTGATCGCTGAGAGAGACAATTTTAATGGGGTTTGGGTGGTGGTGACCCCTAAGAGGGACAATTTTAGTGGGGTTGGGGTGGCGGTGAACCCTGAGAGGAAAAATTTTAGTGGGGTTTGGGTGGAAGTGTCCCCCTAAAAGGGACAGTTTTAGTGGGATTGGGGTGGTGATGACCCCTGAGAGGGACAACTTTATGGGATTTGGGTGGTGGTGACCCCTAAGAGGGACAATTTTAGTGGGGTTTCGGGTGATGGTGACCTCTGAGAGGGACAATTTTAGTGGGTTTGGGGTGGCGGTGACCCCTAAGAGGGTTTTATTTGGGTTTGGGGTGATGGTGACCCCTGAAAGGGACAATTTTAGTGGGATTGGGGTGGCGGTGTCCCCCTGAGAGGGTTTTATTGGGGTTTGGGTGGTGGTGACCCCTGAGAGGGACAACTTTAGTGGGATTTGGGTGATGGTGTCCCCCTAAGAGGGACAATTTTAATGGGGTTGGGGTGGTGATGACCACTGAAAGGGACAATTTTAATGGGATTTGGGTGGTGGTGACCCCTAAGAGGGAAAATTTTAGTGGGGATTGGGTGGTGAACACTGACAGAGACGATTTTAGTGGGATTTGGGTGGTGGTGACCCCTGAGAGGGACAATTTTAATGGGGTTGGGGATGGTGGTGACCTCTGAGAGGGACAATTTTATTGGGGTTTGGGGTGATGGTGACCCCTGAAAGGGACGATTTTAGTGGGGTTGGGGTGGTGATGACCCCTGAGAGGGTTTTATTGGGGTTTGGGTGGTGCTGATCTCTAAGAGGGACAATTTTAATGAATTTTGGGTGGCAGTGTCCCCCTAAGAGGGACAGTTTTAATGGGGTTGGGATGGTGGTGACCCCTGAGAGGGACAATAATTACTCCTGCCCACTTTTGGGGTTTCTGGGCATTTCCCAGAGCAATTTTGGCATTTGGAAGGGTCCCTTTTGTCCCTGGTTTATTTCAATGTCCCCCGTTCCCTCGGGATTGTGACATTCCCTCTTTGACACTCCTGTGGATCCTGCTGACAGCGGAGCCATCCCGAGCCAAAAATTCCTGGGAATGACATCCAAATATTCCACAAAAAAACTGTTCCCAGCAGGTGACGGCTCCTGGGTCCTGCTGCTGCAGTGCTGAGAGCTCTGGGGAACTCCAGCCCTGTTGTCCCATTGGCCAGGACCTTTTGGGATCTTTCAGGAATCTCAGGATGGTGGATTTTGGGGTAGGTGAATCCAATTAAAAGGAAAATCAGATCCAATTAAAATCCAATTAGATCAGATGTCAGGAAAAGCTTTACTCAG
>NW_026627051.1:3679-5111 GCF_030028575.1 Malurus melanocephalus
GGAGCTCCCGGGAAGGGAGGAGGGAACGGGGGTTGTTCCGCTGCGGTTCCGCGTGGGATGAGCCGGAGACGAGGCCACGGAGTCACAAATGGGGGAAAAAATGGGATTTTGGCACCGATGGGTTGTGGAGATCCAGAGGGGGAGAAACGCTGCACCCCATGGATCTGTGGGGTTTGTGTGAGCGTGGTGGAGATTCCTGAGGGGTGATGGACTCGCCTGGAGCCGAGGGTTGGTGATTCCCAAGGTTTTTCCATCCCTTTTCCTTGGGTGGCACCAGGCAGGGCATGGATGGGAATCCCAGATTGTGGGGAAAAGAGGGAACGGCTCCAAACTGGAAAAGAAAAGGTTTGGATTTTGGCACTGATGGGCTGTGGAGATCCAGAGGGGGGAAAATGCTGCACCCCGTGGATCTGTGGGGTTTGGGTGAGCTCGGTGGAGATTCCTGAGTGGTGATGGACTCGTCTGAGCCGAGGGTTGGTGATTCCCAAGGTTTTTCCATCCCTGTTCCTTGGGTGGCACCAGGCAGGGCATGGATGGGAGTCCCAGGTTGTGAGGAGAGTGATCCATGTGGGGGAAAAGAGGGAACGGCTCCAAACTGGAAAAGAAAAGGTTTGGATTTTGGCACTGATGGGCTGTGGAGATCCAGAGGGGGAGAAACGCTGCACCCCATGGATCTGTGGGGTTTGTGTGAGCGTGGTGGAGATTCCTGAGTGGTGATGGACTCGTCTGGAGCCGAGGGTTGGTGATTCCCAAGGTTTTTCCATCCCTGTTCCTTGGGTGGCACCAGGCAGGGCATGGATGGGAGTCCCAGGTTGTGGGAAAAAGAAGGAATGGCTCCAATCTGGAAAAGAGGAGGTTTGGGTGGTATTTTGGGAAGGAATTCCTGCCTGGGAGGGTGGAATGGGGAGGGGCTGGAATTGCCAGAGCAGCTGGAATTAAAAATGGGGGAAAGGAAATGAAAAGGGGGAAATACGGAGTAAAAAAAGGGAATTAAAAGGAGGGGAAAGGTGATAAAAAGGGGGAAATATGGGGTAAAAATAGAATTTAAAGGGAGGAAAAAGGTAATTTAAAGGGAGAAATATGGGGAAAAAAAAAGGTATTAAAAGCCCAAAATGTCCCAAAAAACCCTGGGAGCCCCCAGTTCCCCAGGGGTGGGGAAAGGGCTTAAGGGATTTTATGGCTTTTTTTTTAACCCCATATTTCCCCATTTTTATCCCTTTTTCCCTGGCAGTGTCCGAGGCCAGGCTGGACATTGGGGCTGGGAGCAGCCTGGGACAGTGGGAGGTGTCTCTGAACATGGATGGGGTGGGATTTAGGGTCCCTTCCCACCCAAACCGTTCCAGGATTTCAGGATTTTAGGATTCCACGCACTTCAGGCCATCTCATTTCAAATTATCTCTGTCTCTCTCTATTCCAAATACAGAACCATGGA
>NW_026627052.1:0-1299 GCF_030028575.1 Malurus melanocephalus
GTGCCCTCCCTGCCCTGCATCTGTGGGTTTTAAAGAGCTCATCTCTGCCCTATATCCATGGGTTCCCTGCCCTATATCCCCGGGTTTTAAGGAGCCCACAGTGCCCTCCCTGCACATCCCCGTGCCCACCCATCCCTGCCCTATATCCATGGGTTTTAAGGAGCCCACAGTGCCCTTCCTGCCCTATATCCGCGGGTTTTAAGGAGCCCATCCTGGCCCTATATCCGCGGGTTCCCTGCCCTATATCCGTGGTTTTAAGGAGCCTATCCCTGCCCTATATCCATGGGTTCCCTGCCCTATATCCATGGGTTCCCTGCCCTATATCTCTGTGGGTTTTAAGGAGCCCTTGGTGCCCTCCCTGCCCTATATCCGTGGATTCCCTGCCCTATATCCATGGGTTTTAAGGACCCCGCAGTGCCCTCCCTGCCCTATATCCATGGGTTTTAAGGAACCTGTGGTGCCATCCCTGCCCTATATCCGCGGGTTTTAAGGAGCCCATCCTGGCCCTATATCCGCGGGTTCCCTGCCCTATATCCATGGGTTTTAAGGAGCTCATCCCTGCCCTATATCCGTGGGTTCCCTGCCCTATATCTGCAGGTTTTAAGGAGCCCATCCCTGCCCTATATCCATGGGTTTTAAGAAGCCCACAGTGCCCTCCCTGCCCTATATCCATGGGTTCCCTGCCCTATATCCGTGGGTTTTAAGGAGCCTGTGGTGCCCTCCCTGCCCTATATCTGTGGGTTTTAAAGAGCTCATCCCTGCCCTATATCCCAGTGCCTACCCATCCCTGCCCTATATCCGTGGGTTTAAGGAGCTCAACCCTGCCCTATATCTCTGTGGGTTTTAAGGAGTCCGTAGTGCCGTGCCCTCCCTGCCCCATGTCCCAGTGTCCACTCATCCCTGCCCTATATCCGCGGGTTTTAAGGAGCCCATCCTGGCCCTATATCTGTGGGTTCCCTGCCCTATATCCGCGGGTTTTAAGGAACTCATCCCTGCCCTATATTTGTGGGTTCCCTGCCCTATATCCATGGGGTTTAAGGAGCCTGCAGTGCCCTCCCTGCCCTATGTCCCAGTGCCCACTCATCCCTGCCCTATATCCGTGGGTTTTAAGGAGCCCCTCCCTGCCCCGTGTCCCCGTGCCCACCGGTGCGTCCCAGCTGGCGCTGGCTCTCGGGGTGCTGTCGCCGGTGCCATTCCTGCTGCAGGGCATCGCCAGCTGCCAGGAGCCCCCCGCAGCTCAGGGTGTTGGTCAGCAGCAGCAGCCGCCCCCGGAACAGCGACTGCCACGAGCGCCGGAGC
>NW_026627052.1:3244-4852 GCF_030028575.1 Malurus melanocephalus
CCCAGAAAAATAAACAACCATCAACAGAACATCAACAGTGGCCACCTAGGAACATCTACCCCAGATGCTTCTGGTAGAGCTGGAAACATCCAGTCCCAAAAAAAAAAAATTATTAAAATAAATCAGAAAATGAAATCACGACACAGCCAGGAAAGAGCAGGACAACAACAAAACCAACAGCACCCTGTGGCTCCACAGGAGCTCTGCCTGGTCTTTTTTATCAATTTAAACCCAAATTTGCTGCTTTTTTACCTTATTTTGATCCAATCATCAGCGTTCTGGCTGGCCATGAGCGTCTCCAGGTAATCCCTGCCCAGGTAATAGGGCGGCCTCTCGTTGATTTTTTGAGGTAGATGTTCCAAYAACCCAACTGGAATGTACCTGGAAYGGAATTAAACATCACTGCTGGAGTTTAATTAATTATTTAACGATCCTTTTGGCTGGGCAGAGTTACCTGCACAGGAAGGAGAGCCACTCCAGCAGGAATTTCCTGGTTTTCTCCACTCCCTGAGTGTCTGATCCCCAATGCTCCAGGCCAWAGTTGGTGAAATCCTTGAGGATGTCGAATCTCTCGCTGGAGGAGATGTCCCAGTGCYTCTGTTCTTTGATTTCCGTGAAAAGCCAGGGTTTGATGAGTGCCCCTCTGCAGCCAGAACACAAAAACGGGGCTCTTATTGCCATTACTGATGGTCCTGAAGATTTGAGACGTTTCCCATCCCCAATTTCTGAGCCCATTCTGCTTTAAATCTCCTTTTCCCTTCCACCAAAAAGCTCCCACAGACACAGATTTTACCAATTTTCAGAGCGCTTTCACCGAGAGGAAAATCTCAAATTTGGGGCTGTTTAAGGAGTTTTTTAATTTTTTTTTTTTGAAGTTTTAGAACCGACAAAGCTCAGGAAAAAAAGGGAAAATGCAGGAACTTGCCTCGCAATCATGATTCCAGAAACTCCCATCTGCATGGCCCGATTTGCATCTTCGTAGGATAAAATATCCCCATTTCCTGCCCAGGAAGGAGGGAGAGGACAGAGGTCAAAGTGATCCGTGAGGACAAGTCAAAGTGAGTGAATCCAGGCATGGGATAAAACTGCAAATGGACACAGCGTCCAAGAGCCAGATGGACCAAAGAGGCTCTGCTGCTGTGGATTCCCAGGGATGSTGCTGATGGATGTTCCCTTACAAGGAAAAGTGGAGCTTTCTGCTCTCTTTTCCTTCATTCCCAGCTCCCTGCCCTGAAAATTTGGGGATTTTGTGTGAGAAAACCCCGTAAAACCCGAGTGATTYGTGTCCCACCCATCCCTTCCCCCTGTCCCCACACCAGCAGCACCAGGGATGCTCCAACCTTTTCCCCAGGCTAAACGCCCTCAGGAAAAAATGTAATTTTTTATTTTGCCTGTTTTTAAAGGAATTTGAAGGGGAAGGAACCCCACGTACCGAAGAGAGGCATGGGGCTGGCGATGCGGGCRCACTCAGAGATGTAATCCCAGTCTGCACTCCGGGTGTATCTCTGCTCACGGGARCGGCCGTGGAGCTGTGGGGACAGCCAGGGACATGTTCTGGACAGGCAGGGAGGGACAGAGGGGGGGATGGCAGTGGGGTGGGGATGGGAA
>NW_026627053.1:0-954 GCF_030028575.1 Malurus melanocephalus
TCCATCCTACACCTCAGCTGCTGGGAGTTGATGCCTCGATRGCAGCATCTGGCTCCTCCCCAGGGGGTGTTCCCAGCTCATCCCTTTAGGCTCAACCTTCCCAATCCCTGTCCATGGCCCTCCAAGGACATCCCGAGCTCCCCTTCCTTGCCTGGGATGACAAAACCAGCCCTGTCCATGCCAGATCAGCCAAGCTCCCCACTGCCCATCCATTTTATGTTTTTTTCTGGGAGATTTGGGCACCATCCCCTCACCTGACCCCCCTCTCCCCTCCCCTCCAGCCCCAATGGGATGTGTCCCTTCCATGTGGATTGGGATGAGCTTTAAGGTCCCCTCCAACCCAAAYCATTCCACGATGAWTCCATGATTTTACCTGCAGGGATGATGGAAAAAGCCAACAAAGATTAAATAAACTAAAACAGACAAATAATGGGTTTGTGGAAGGGAGAGGGGAGAGCCAACAGCAGCTGCTTTGAATCTGCTGCAGCGCTGCCGGCAATTGCACAAGGCCGAGGTTTTGCTGATGTCCCCACCCCATTCCTGAGGAAGATTTGATTTATTTTGGTGTCACTGTGCCTGCTGCCCATGCCCTCAGCACGCTGGCAGCCGAGAGAGGCATAAAAGAGCATCTCTGCCCCTCTGCCCCGACGCAATCCCACAAGAAAAGGGGGAGATTCCAAACAGGGAGAGCTCCTCGGGACTGGGAGATGAATGGGGCTCACCATGCCCTGGGGACAACAGCTCTGGGTCCTGACAGAGCAGCAAGTCCCAAATTAAGTGATTTTAGGGACAGGGAGCAGCCCCAGCTCTCCTCTGCCAGCCCCATCCCATGGCTCTGCCGGGAATTTGGGCACCTTTGGAGTCTGAAAATCCTGGAATGGCTGAGTGGTTTGGGCAGGAAGGGACCTGAAAGAGCATCCAGAGCCACCCCATCCATGGCAGGGACACCTCCCA
>NW_026627053.1:3459-4890 GCF_030028575.1 Malurus melanocephalus
AAAGAAAAAAGGGAAAGAAAGTGGCATTTATCTCTGTTTCAGAGCATCTAGAGCTCTGCTAGACTGGCCTGAAAGGGGATATCAATCCTCATGCTGCAGAGCACAAACAAGCTACCAACAGCCCATTAGGGTGAAACTTCTCCTGTGGGAAAATTGCATAATTTATCAAGTGGAGCATTTCTCCCATCTTTCTTTGAAGAAGCTGCGAATGATTAATGTCAAAAGCGGGGTCTGGAGGAAGGYTGGCCACTGATTCTGGCACCCTCTGGCCCTTTTCTGAGGAATAAAAGCTCGGAGAAATCCAGCAGGTCAGGACAAGAGTTAAATCATTCCATGAATTAAGGAGTYCTTCCCATCTGAGTGCAGAAAATTTGCTTTTTCCAACAACTTCTCCCTGGGAAAAGTGGATTGGAGGTGGCTCCAGGAAGCGTTCCAGAGCCAGAAGATGAACAATGTGTGTCAGATTCCTCATTAGCAACACAGGGATGAGGATGTGGGGATTTTAACCTCCTGCCAGCAGAGGAGAGAGGCTGTTCTTGGCCATAATGGTGAGGCACTGCCATGGTTTTGGTGGTTTTCAGCCCCATAAATTGGATGAAAAAGCTGTGGCATCCACCAGTAAAGRTGTCTGGTTAGCAGTGRGAGCAGTGGGGAACCTTCCTARAAAACYATTTTRGAGTCTGGCAGGGCAGTTATGGGGMAATTTGGGACAGGGACTGTCCCTCCATCCCATAAGTCCTCCACTGGTGTTTTTTAATTTCTACAAATAATAAAACCAGACTGAAGACACTGACGAGTCTTTTCACCATTTATCTCATCATCTTCTCCTTTCCTCTTGAGCACAAAACACTGTGCTCGATGGGTGTCAGGACAGCAAAGTTCTGCCATCCTTGCACCCCTGGACTCTCTGGTGCTGTCCAAGAATTTCTGAGGTGTAGGAAATGTTTTTTTTCCACATCAGGACAAAGGCTGTTTGTTTTTTGTCCTTGGTGTCCCTCCTCCAGGCCCTGTGTCATTGCTTCCATTTCCTTCGTGAAATTCCACAGGAATCCAAGAGTCACAAACCTGTTCTGTTCCCTCTTCTGTTCCCTTTCAGCTTTTTCCAGAGATATCCTCGCTCCTTGAGTGAGAAGGCGAAGGCAGGGGAAATCCTGCAGTGCCTGTGTGAAATTCTGGATTTCTCGACAAGGAGAGGATCCCTCAGAGGTGCCTCTGCCTGTCAGACCCCCCGGAATATCAGCTCAGGAATATAAACTCAGGGATATAAACTCAGGAATATAAACTCAGGAATATCAGATCAGGAATATAAACTCAGGAATATCAGCTCAGGAACATCAACTCAGGAATATCAGCTCAGGAATATAAACTCAGGAATATCAGCTCAGGAATATAAACTCAGGAATATCAGCTCAGGAATATAAACTCAGGAAT
>NW_026627054.1:0-1336 GCF_030028575.1 Malurus melanocephalus
TTTTCTATCACTTCTTTCCTGATTTTTGGTAACAAAATGACCAAAAATCCACCTCCTCCCTGGGCATTCAGGACACTGTAATCACCTTTACCAGAATTTCCCTGTCATATCCACTCAAATTCACACAAATCAATTCACCACCATTGCTGCCGATCTCAAATCAACTATTTACATAATTAATTACTGGGTTTTAATAAGTGGTATAYGCAGGAAAGGAAGCCAGCAGAACGCAGCCCTTCTTTTGGTGCCATCAATTATTTGGAAGGGAAGGCAATTACACTAAATCTTCCCTCCACCTCTCTCTCTTGTCAAAGGGAAATTCCTCCCCCTCCTTCAGCTGATTCAAAGCCTGGAACGGGGCCTCCAACATCACATTACTGAATTGCTTAAGCAGCATTTTAAATAACAAAAAGGGATATCATTTAATTTTTCTGAAACATGAAAATCAATAAGCTGCCCTTCAGCTTCCCTGAGTGATTGGCCAGGGTTGTCTCTCTCTCCCTCTCTGAGCTAATTCAATTTTCAGCCTTACTCCCAGGAACCATGGCTTCAAAAAATGATCAGGTTGGTCTTAGGGGCCCATTTGGGATTTCAGTGAGGAATTCCTTGCACTGAGTTGGGTATCCTGTCCCTTTTGGAAAGGGGAGGTGTTCCTGTCATTGTTTGGAGACAGACACTGATAATAAAACTAAAACTAAAACTAAAACTAAAACTATAAAACTAAAACTAAAACTATAAAACTAAAACCAAAACTAAAACTAAAACTAAAACGAAAACTAAAACTAAAACTAAAACTAAAACTATAAAACTAAAACTAAAACTAAAACTAAAACTGAAATGGAAAATAAATAAATAATAATAATAATATTTCTCACTGATATTTCTGGCTGTCACGGTGATGGGATGGGGAGTTTGTGAGTACATGGGTGAGGATTTCTCTGGCCCCAAAAAGAGTCAGTACAAGTTTCTCCCTGGAAATTTTTAATCCCTGTGTGCATGGCTGTGCAGCTGAAGCGCTCTGCGGATGGGCAGTGGTCAGGGACTTCATCTGCATTGAGGAGGAGGCATCTCTGGGATTCCTTAGGATTTAATTTCTCTATTTCCACATCTCTGTGACCCTGGGATTCTCCAGTGTTTAACTCCAGACTCCACAGACAGTGCTGAGCTCCTGCTCTCCCATTTTGACACAAAACAATTCCTCTGCAGCCCCAAACTCAAGGACACCTCCCTGKGCCAGGCCCCAACAGATGGAAAGAACAGAGAATTGGGGGGAGCCAAGTTGGAGTTTTTGACTGCATTGGCTGCAGCTGCAATTGGAGGATTCAGCAAATCCCGA
>NW_026627054.1:2763-5111 GCF_030028575.1 Malurus melanocephalus
CAGCAGTTGATGAGATTCAGAGGGAAATGATGGCTCRTTAGAGATCTCACAGGAAAATCAGGCAGGAGGGTAAATCTGWGCTGCAGAGTGTGATGTCAGCTCCAGCGTTAGGGCACGCGGCACAGAGGAGATTCCTGCTGGATTCTGTGGGATTGGGGATTCAGCCATTGGGGTCTCAGTGGGTTCATCTCATCACAGCCATTCACTCAGACAGAATTACAGAATCTCAGAATCACAGAATCACACAGAACTGCAGAATCACTGAGTCACAGAAACACAGAACCATAGAGAATCATTGAGTCATAGAAACACAGAATCTCAGAGTCACAGAGTCACAGAATGACAGAATCACAGAGAATCACAGAATCACACACAGAGTCACACACAGAATCACAGAGAATCACAGAATCAGAGAATCAGAGAATCACAGTCACAGAATCACAGAATCCCACCTAGAATCACAGAATCACACAGACTCACAGAATTACACACAGAACCTCAGAATCCCAGAATCCCAGAACTACAGAATTCCAGAATCCTGGAATCCCAGAATCCCAGAATTACAGAATCAGAGAATCCCAGAATGAACCAGGCTGGGAAAGACTTTCAAGATCCTCAGGTCCAACCCATGGCCCAACATCTCCTCATCAACCAAACCCTGGCTCTGAGTGGAACAGTTTAATGGTGTTAACCTGCCTTCATCAAAGGTCAGCTCGTCCTGGGCTGAGAGATTCTCCATCCCAGAATCCCAGAAACAAAGATTCACAGAATCCCAGAATTACAGAATCCCAGAATCCCAGAATCCCAGAATAAACCAGTCTGGGAGAGACCTTCAAGATCCTCAAGTCCAACCCATGACCCAACATCTCCTCATCAACCAAACCCTGGCACCGAGTGCCACGTCCAGCCTGTTTCAAACACCTCCAGGGGCAGTTATTTCACCACCTCCCTGGGCACACAATCCCATGGTGTGATCACCCTTTCAGTGAAGATTTTTTTTCCAATATCCAGCCTCAAAYTGGTGCATCTTAAATCTGTGATCCTCATCTTTTCCAGAGCACGCTGTGACCATCACCCGGGTGACCAGCACCGCCTGCTTTTACAGACACACTGGGATGGAAGAGAAAGTCAAGGTGACCTCGCCAAGGGCAAAAACTGAGAACAGAAAAGTGGAAAAGTCTCCCCCTTTCCTCTGGCTTTGCCCACACGAGGTTTCTGCCTCCCCACACCCCTCTGTGTGTTTTCCAGAGCGTGTGTGTGTGTTTACACGGGGCTCAGTCACAACACARCAAATCGGAGCATCCGCCGAACCCACCGCAAACAACGTTTCTGCTCGAAACGTTTTTCTCCATCTTTCAAGATTATTGCAGCATCTGTTGATCACATTAAGTTGTGAGTGTGCTGTCTCCATGGAGACTGCAGAGTCTCCCTGGGTTTCCAGTTTCTGCGTGGGGTTTCAGCTGCRAGCAGAGTCACCCAGTGAGTCAAAYGTGGTTTTGTGTAAATGAAAGGGAAGGGATGTCACCGAGCTGCTTGCTGGCCACGCTGGGTAATGAAGCTGGATTTCTCATTTCTCATCCTTAAAGGGACTCTGGTGTGGAGGAGACGCCTCAAACGGGGGATTTTTGTGAGGTTTTGTGATGTGGCACTCCTTAAAAGCAGCAGAGATCCCGCTGCTCTGAAAAGATCCCCGCTCATCCAAAGGGAAGCTCTCCCCGTGAATTTGCACAATGGCCACCAAATAACCAGAAACTCTCTTGTGGAACGAGATAAAAGCCACTTTTTCAAGGGGAAAAAGACCACAGTTGAAATCCTTTTTGCTTTTTAATCAGCCCCTTGCAAGAAAGGTAAGGAGAGTGTTCTTCGTGATGGATCAGGGCTGAATTCAAGAGCGTTCAGRCAGCACACAAAGTGACACCAGTAATGAGGAAGCTCAGTTAATTTGGCTCACAGACTTCATTCTGTCAAATGATTGGAAGCCCCGGAATTCTGTYTTTTAACTGTGCATTTGCTTTTAGTCCTTATAAAGGATGGGGGAAAAAAAAAAAAACCCATCATAATATTTGAGTACAAATCCTACAGGAGGCAAATTAGGCACCGAAGCCAGCAATGACAAGAAATGAACCACCTCTCATTGCAGATGTATTAGAAATTTAAATAAAAACCCAAATAATCTCTTTTTTTTTCCTTTTTTTTCCTGTTCTCCCAAGCTAAGAAGGCAAAGGAAGCTGGCCAGTCTTCATTGATTCAAGAGGCTTCCTGCAGGAACAGGAGAATTTGTGCTGATGAAGGAGGAGGATCACGTGCAGGACCCTGGTTCCTCCCTGCAATCACGTTTCCAGCCGGTG
>NW_026627055.1:0-1230 GCF_030028575.1 Malurus melanocephalus
GACCAGTACAGACCAGTACAGACCGGTACAGACCAGTACAGACCAGTACAGACCAGTACAGACCAGTACAGACCAGTACAGACCAGTACAGACCGTTCAGGGTTAAGGAGCAGGGGTTGTTTATGGATCTGCCAGGACCTTGCTCAACCAAATCAGCACCAATTTGGCTCAAAATGGACCCAAAAATGAGCAAAAATTCATCCGAAATTCACTCAAAATGGACCCAAAATTCACCCAAAATGAACAAAAATTGGCTCCAAGTTTGGCCCAAAATTCACCCACAAAGGACCCAAAATGGACCTAAAAATGAACAAAAATCGGCTCCAAATTTGGTCCAAAATGGACCCAAAAATGAGCAAAAAATGGGCTCCAAATTTGGCCCAAATTGACCCAAAATGGACCCAAAAATGAGCAAAAATGGACCTAAAAATGAGCATAAAATGGCTCCAAAATGGACCCAAAATTCACCCAAAAATGGACCCAAAGTGGACCCAAAAATGAGCAAAAATCGGCTCCAAATTTGGCCCAAAATTGGCTCCAAATGGACTCCAAATTCAGCCCAGAATTGGCCCAAATTGACCCAAATTTCTTTTATTTTTTCCACCCCATTTTGTGGTGAATTTGTGCTGAATTTGGGCTGAATTTGGGCGATTTTGGGTCTCCCCGGGCCCATTTTAGGTCGATTTTGGGTCGATTTTGGGGTCAATTTTTGGCCAATTTTCATTGATTTCGAAGCCATTTTTGGGCCGATTTTCCTGATTTTTTTTAATTTTTCCCACCCCATT
Organism: Malurus melanocephalus; assembly: GCF_030028575.1. Taxonomy (NCBI): domain Eukaryota; kingdom Metazoa; phylum Chordata; class Aves; order Passeriformes; family Maluridae; genus Malurus; species Malurus melanocephalus. Next base: position 786 of record NW_026627055.1, read on the forward strand.
TTGTGCTGAATTTTGGGTTGAATTTTGTTGATTTTGGGTCTCCAGGCACAGCTGAGGCTCGGGGATGTGACGATTTTGGGCCGATTTTGAGCCAATTTTGGGCCAATTTTCATTGATTTTGAAGCCGGTTTTTTATCGATTTTCCTGATTTTTTTTTTAAACTTTCCCATCTGATTTTTTCCCATTTTGGGCTGAATTTTGGGTTGAATTTTGCCGATTTTGGGTCTCCAGGCACGTTTGAGGCTCGGGGATGTGGTGGAGAAGGACGACGTCAGTGAAGCCCTGAGGCTGCTGGAGGCGGCGCGAGACTCCGTGGGAGGGGACAAAGACACCTCAAAACGGTGAAAATTTGGGAAATTTGGGAATTTTTGGGAATTTTGGGAATTTGGGAATATTGGGGATATCGAAAACATTGGGATTTTGGGTCAATATTTGGGATTTTGGG
>NW_026627055.1:3636-5110 GCF_030028575.1 Malurus melanocephalus
AAAAATGCACCTGGGGAGGGGCTGAACATCATCCAGGTGAACCCTGCCAGGACCCGGATCACCTTCGTGTGAAATCTGGGGAGAAAAATGGGGATTTTGGGAAAAAACTGAAAAAATTGGGAAAAAACTGTGAAAATCGGAGAAAAATCGCCCAAAAAATGGGAAAAATGGACCCAAAAACCCGAAAAATTCACCTGGGGAGGGGCTGAACATCATCCAGGTGAACCCTGCCAGGACCCGGATCACCTTCGTCTGAGATTTGGGGCAAAAAACAGCAATTTTGGGAAAAAACTGCAAAAAAATCACAAAAAATGGGAAAAATGGATCCAAAACCCCCAAAAATGGACCCAAAAACCCAAAAAATCCACGTGGGGAGGGGCTGAACATGATCCAGGTGAACCCTGCCAGGACCTGAATCACCTTTGTGTGAAATCTGGGGAGAAAAATGGGGTTTTTGGGAAAAACGGCGAAAAAATCGCAAAAAAATCGCAAAAAAATGGGAAAAAACTGCGAAAATCGGGGGAAAATCGCTCAAAAAATGGGAAAAATGGATCCAAAACCCCCAAAAATGGACCCAAAAACCCAAAAAATGCACCTGAGGAGGGGCTGAACATGATCCAGGTGAACCCTGCCAGGACCCGGATCACCTTCGTGTGAAATCTGGGGAGAAAAACGGCGATTTTGGGAAAAATGGCAAAATTTGTTCCGGGTTTTTTATGTATTTTTTGAATTTTTACCAATAAAACGGAATTTTCTTCTCCATTTTGGACTCTTTTGATTTCTTCTCTCTCCGCTTTTAATCCCAAAAAAACCCTTTTCCCCCAAAAAAATCCCATTTTCTGCTCCCAAAAAATCCCATTTTTCGCTCCCAAAATCCCCATTTTTCCACTCAAAAATCCTCAAAATTCCACCTTTAAGTCCTCTTTTTTGACCGAACCCGCTCCAAACCTCCCCAAAATTGGGATTCCCAAATTCCTGAGGAAAATTGAGAATTCCCAAATTTTGGGGTCAATCCCAACCCTTTTTCCCTCCCAAAAAACAACCAAAACATGCGAATTTTTCCTTTTCCATCCACTTTTATTGAACCAAAACCCCTGAATTCGGGGTTCCCGACCCAAATCTGAGATTCCCGAATTCCCCGGGATATTTTGGGGTGAATTTTGGGGATTTTGGGGTGAATTTTGGGGTTTTTTTTCAGAAGAAAAGCCCCTGCATGCGGCGCCCGATGCCCTGGCGGTCGTAGAGAGCTCCAAAAATTGGGACAAAAACCCCAAATTTCTCCTTTCCAATCACTTTTATTGAACTGAAATCCCACAAATCTGAGATTCCCAAATTTCCCAGGGATATTTTGGGGTGAATTTTGGGAATTTTGGGGTTTTTTTCAGAAGAAAAGCCCCCGCATGCGGCGCCCGATGCCCTGGCGGTCGTAGAGAACGTTGAATTTGTTCACGAATTGGTTCATGGTGTTGCAGGT
>NW_026627056.1:0-1239 GCF_030028575.1 Malurus melanocephalus
CCTGGAGAGCCTCCCGGGGATCACAGACTTTCACAGCATAGGGGTGTTTAGGGCCAGCAGAGAGGAGCATGTTCTGCCCCAAATCTCCATTTTAGCGTCTCACCTGACCTTAAGGGGCTGTGAGGAAAGCAGATACTGATCCYTTCAAAATGTGCTCAGAGACTCAAGGGATTTTCCCWTTTCCATTCGCTTTCCCAGYKGCACCCCCTCAGAGAGGAGCAAAGTGCCACAGAAGCAACCAGGAATGGCACCTGTCTTCCACTTCCAGCCTCCACACTTCTTCMTCTCTACCTGTTSTTCAGCCATATCAATACTATCAAAWTRTCAAATAGCACATCCTGTGAGCTCCAGGAAACACGAAAGGTGGCTCTACAGAACTTCATGAGCTTAGATGATCTGCTTGCAATCCAAAGAGCAACGTGTGTAATTMTAGGACAGGAATGTTGCCCTTCCATCAGTGATGGGTTTGAAATGCAACAGACTGCAATCAGCTCAGTGGAAAGAGCAGTAGAAGGGTGGCAGAAAGAAGAAAATTCTTCTTGGCAGGATTGGCTTTCTTCATGGCTGCTTAACTGGAGACTGCTGTGAAATGCATTAGTGGCAGTCACTGTAATCATGGTGCTGTGTGTCCTTGCTTGTATTCACTGTATACAGTTGTTGCAACACGTTGTGCTGGAAAATAAAGTCTTGAGACTGCTCTAAAAGAGAGACAGTCTCAAGAAAATGGGGGACACGATAAATAACAGAGAGAAAKGTTCTGTTTCCCTGAAAAATGCTGAAAAGAGCCTATAGACTAATTAGCAAAATAGATCAAAGTATGGAAAGCTATGCACAAAGGAGGGTCAATGTAGGTGGACGAGGTAGGGAAACAGATCAAGAGGACTAYYGASGGWCTTTATGCAAGTCACATRACAAGMWGCAACAGTGCATGCYCYAAGAAAAMGTTCAAAGAAAGTCGCCTGTAATGTTGAAGCATTCAGTGAATATGATCAACGGACACCCCTTTAGATGACCCTCCAGGTCCATAAGAGAGCATCCTGCATGAGGCGAATGCATGCAAGTTAATGTTAGGCCAAAGGAGTTTATCTTTAGCTGAAATAGGACAGAATAAATTCTCTGCTGGGAAGTTTGACTGCAGACATCAGATGGAAAAAGATACTCTTCCATGTGTTCAGTGACCATAAATGATTCAAGCTTTCTAATGCTTTAAAATGAGTAAAATAATTTATTACCGACCTA
>NW_026627056.1:3384-4637 GCF_030028575.1 Malurus melanocephalus
CCCTTTTCCATTCGCTTTCCCAGCTGCACCCCCTCAGAGAGGAGCAAAGTGCCACAGAAGAAACCAGGAATGGCACCTGTCTTCCACTTCCAACCTCCACACTTCCTCCTCTCTACCAGTTCTTCAGCCATATCAATACTATCAAAATATCAAATAGCACATCCTATGAGCTCCAGGAAATACAAAAGCTGGCTCTACAGAACCTCATGATCTTAGATGATCTGCTTGCAATCCAAAGAACAACGTGTGCGATTATAGGTCAAGAATGTTGCCCTTCCATCAGTGATGAATTTGAAATACCACAGGCAGGAATCGGCTTGGTGGAATGAGCAATAGAAGGGTGGCAGAAAGAAGAAAATTCTTCTTGGTGGGACTGGCTTCCTTCGTGGATGTCGAATTGGAGACTGCTGTGAAATGCATTAGTGGCAGTCACTGTAATCATGGTGTTGTGTGTACTTGCTTGTATTCACTATATACAGTTGCTGCAACAGTTTGTGCTGGGACATTAAGTCTTGAGATTTGTCTAAAAGAGACAACCTCGCCAGAAAACGAGGGACTTGATAAATAACACGGAGAAGAGAAATGTTCCATTGCCCTGAAGTTGCTGAATTGAGCTTATAGACAAAATAAAAAAAATAGATCAAAGGGTGGAAAGATATGTACAAAGAAGGGTCAATGTAGGTGCAACCAGTGGGGAAAATGATGAAGAGGACTACTGAGGGACTTTTTGCAAGTCACATAACAAACAGCAACAGTGCATGCCCAAAGGAAAAGTTCAAAGAATGTCACGTGTAATGTTGAAGCATTCAGTGAATATGACCAGCGGACACCCCTTTAGATGACCCTCCAGGACCCTAAAAGGACTTGCAGTATGAGGCGAATACACGCAGGTTAGTTCTAGGCAAATGATGCTTGTATTTGAGCTGGATCAGGATGGAATAAATACTTGTTTGCGACGTTTCACCACAGACATCAGATAAAAAAGATACCCTTCAATCCGTCTGGCGCTCATAAAAGATTCAAGCCTTCTAATGCTTTAAAATGAGTAAAATAGTTTATTACCTAGCTAAATTTTAGTAACAATAAATATAACAATAACAGTAAAAGACCAGTAATAACAGTTAAATAACCCTCTCCCCAAGTTCTCGCAGCTGTGTGTTTCCAGTGCTGCAGCTGCCACTCCCTGGTCTTGCAGTGAGGAGCCAAGAGGCAGATGAAAGCAGGCGAGGCTCTTGTCACCATCCTGGTGTTGA
>NW_026627056.1:6082-7818 GCF_030028575.1 Malurus melanocephalus
CAGTTCCAATCACTTCCTCACAGGGTAGAGCCTATTTGCAAAGTTCCACAGCACCGAGACACCCCGAAAAAGCCCCCAGGCATTCATTACTATTTACTCGTTCCCTGCAGGGGCCAGGTTAGAGGAGGTGGCAGAGCGGGACGTTGGTGCTGCTGGAGCAGCAGCCACCCCTGTGGGGAGGTGTGGGAAGGGCACCGGGCCTCTTCAGTCCTTCCCAAGATGAAGTCCATCCGAGCTGAGTCCACTTCTCCCACAGGCAGTGCCGTTCAGTCGACGGTAAGCCAGGGCTGTCTCCTCCAGCTTGGAGAGCCTCCCGGAGATCACAGACTTTCACAGCATAGGGGTGTTTAGGGCCAGCAGAGAGGAGGAGCTTCTGGCCCAATGCTCCATCTCAACGTCTGTGCTCACCCTGACTGTGAGGAAAGCAGATACTGGCCCCTTCAAAATATTCTCAGAGTCCCAAGGGATTTTCTCTTTTCCATTCGCTTTCCCAGCTGCAGCCCCTCAGAGAGGAGCAAAGTGCCACAGAAGCAACCAGGAATGGCACCTGTCTTCTACTTCCAACCTCCATATTCCTCCCTCTCAACCTGTTCTTTCAGCCAATACTATGAAAATATCAAATAGCACATCCTATGAGCTCCAGGAAACACGAAAGGTGGTTCTAGAGGTGCTCATGGCCTTAGATGATCTGCTTGCAATCCAAAGAACAACGTGTACGATTATAGGACAGGAATGTTGCCCTTCCATCAGTGAATGGTTTGAAATGTAACAGACTGGAATCAGCTCAGTGGAAAGAGCAGTAGAAGGGTGGCAGAAAGAAGAAAATTTTTCTTGGTGGGATTGGGTTTCTTCATGGCTGCTGAATTGGAGACTGCTGTGAAATGCATTAGTGGCAGTCACTGTAATCATGGTGCTGTGTGTGCTTGCTTCTATTCACTGTATACAGTTATTGCAACAGTTTGTGCTGGAAAGTGAAGTCTTGAGACTCTTCTAAAAGAGAGACAGTCTCAATAAAATGTGGGACACAATAAATAACAGAGAGAAGAGAAATGTTCCATTCCCCTGAAGTTGCTGAATAGASTTTAGAGACAAACTAGCAAAATGGATGAAAGGATGGAAAGGTATGCACAGAGGATCAGTGTAGGTGGAATCAGTGGAGATATAGATCAAGAGGGTCCTTTTGCAAGTTACATAAGAAACAGAAGGACTTTTCAAAGCACAAAAAGCAACAAACCTGAAAGAATGTCACACGTAATGTTGAAGCATTCAGTGAATATGACAGGCAGTCACCCGTTTAGGTGACCCTCCCGGACCACAAAAACACTACCTGTATGAGGCGAATGCATGCAAGTTAATGTTACACAAAAGGAGTTTATGATTTAGCTGGATCAGGACAGAATAAATTCTCTCCTGTGAAGTTTCCCCACAGATACCAGTTGAAAAGAGAAACCCTTCCATGTGTCCGGCGCTCATAAAAGATTCCAGCCTTCTAATGCCTTAAAATGAGTGAAGTATTTTATTTCCTAACTAATTGTAATAACAGTATGCATAAAAGTAAATAACAGTGAAAATAAGTAAAAATAACCCTCTCCCCAAGTTCTTGCAGCTTATAATTCCAGTGCTGCAGCTGCCACTCCCTGCTCTTGCAGTGAGGAGCCAAGAGGCAGATGAAAGCAGGCGAGGCTCTTGTCACCATCCTGGTGTTGAGCTGGGACAGGCCGTGGAGGCTACGCATC
>NW_026627057.1:0-1684 GCF_030028575.1 Malurus melanocephalus
CTCCTTCCCTATGGACTCAAAAATTTCCATCCCACCCTTCCCTGCGGATCCAAAATTCCCCATCCCAACCCTTCCGTGCAGATCCAAAATTCTCTATCCCGTTCTTTCCCCATGGATCCAGAATTCCCATCCCACCCTTTCCCATGGACCCAAAACTCCCCATCCCACCCTTTCCTGCGGATCCAAAATTCTCCACCCCAACCCTTCCGTGCAGATCCAAAATTCTCTATCCCGTTCTTTCCCCATGGATCCAGAATTCCCATCCCACCCTTTCCTGTGGATCCAAAATTCCCCATCCCAACCCTTCCGTGCAGATCCAAAATTCCCCATCCCGTTCTTTCCCCATGGATCCAGAATTCCCCCTCCTGCTCTTTCCCATGGACCCAAAATCCAAAATCCCCCATCCCACCCTTCCCCGTGCCCATAGAAAGGACCCCCCACCCCCTCCTCACCGAACGCCTGCAGCTTCCCCGAGTGGAAATCGCTGAGGAGGCTGAGCAGCCCCCCCTCCATCTCGCACACGTCCGACACATCGGTGAGGAAGCTGTGCTGCAGCGGAGCCCCCCGGGAGCCCCCCGGAGCCGCCCGCAGCCGCTCCTTGCTCGTCCTGCGCGGGGAACGCGGCGTTGGCATCGCCCGGGGGGCTCCGAGCGGGGTCCCCCGGGTGTCCCCCGGCCGCACTGACCGGCGGGGCCGCGGCCGCTGGCGGGGCGAGGGCAGCGTGGGCAGCGGCAGCGCGAAGGACGCGCTTTTGCTCGGGGGCAGCGGCCGCGGGGCTCCGGGGGGCGCGGGCTGAGCCAGGCAGGTTTTGGGGCTCCGCTTCTTCCTCCGCTCGTCCATGGCCGGCGCTGCGGGGGCTGCGGGATGGACACGGCGCTCGGACACTCCGGACGCTCCGGACACTCCGGACGCTCCCGCTCCGTCCCTGCGCGGTTCGTGGCCGAGGGTTCGGGCACCCCGGGACAAACGGGGACCCCCGGGACAAGGAGCGACACCCCCGCGGGCCCCGTGAGCGCGGAGGAGGAGCGGAGCGGGAGCTCGGGCGCCGTTCCCGGGGAGGCTCCGTTCTCCCGGCGCATCCCGGAGCATCCCCGAGCCCAGCCCGACCGGGGCCTGAACCGCAGCCGCAGCTCCGGCCGGGCCTCGGCTCCCGGAGATGGAGAATTTGCGTCTGGAACGAGCCCGGAGAGAGCGGGGCAGCGACCGTGAGGGGTCCGTGCCCCCGGAGTACCCCCCGGGCTCCCCGAGCTCCGCGCGGCGCCGGGACGGGGCAGCTCCGGGGGTGCGGAGCTCCTTTGTCCCCTTTGTCCGCAGCTCCGGCCGCCGTCCGGAGCTCCACGGCCGGGACTGACCTGCGCCAGGCCCGCTCCGGCCTCCGGGGCCCGCTGGACGCGGCGATCCCGACGGTCACCCCGACCCCCCGGACCCCCCGAGCCCCCCGGACCCGTCCGCACCGCCCGRGATTTGCATTTAAAGGGAAAGGGAACTTCCTCCGGGATCCGCCGGTCACCGGCAGCCCGCGGGACCCCCACCCCGGGATTAGGACCGGGAACGGAGCAGGRTCCGACCCCGCGGAGCCCCCGGGCCGTTCGCGCCACCCCCCGCCCCCGGTTTACCCCGAGTGCCCTCCGGTGTCACCGCAGCGCCGCCGGAGCGGGATCCGAACCTGCAGGAAGGACCGGGA
>NW_026627057.1:4144-5187 GCF_030028575.1 Malurus melanocephalus
GCACAGGGGCTCAGGGGTGGGCACTCCCCTCTCCCTGTGCACAACGATGCAGAAAACACTTGGGAATGAGAGCGAGCTTTGGATTAACTGTTTAATACACTTTGTGTGCACGTGTGCGTTCAGCAAAGAGGCAACTGTGAATCGTAAGGCGGTTCAGACAGCAGGGCCTGGCAAGAGCAAAAATGCTGAGGGAAGGACCAGGAACCCCATTCCTGCTTCTCCTCATCCCCATTCCATCCACAGAACCCACAGAGAGCAGAGGAACGGCCTCGGTGCCCTCGGGAAGAGGGAGAATCCAGCGCTGGGAATGTTCTGGAATTCTCCCAGCTGTGATGTCCCCTTGTCCCTGGAGCTGCTTTCCTGAGGTGACAGCCTGCCCAGAGTGACACGAGGGACGATCCATCGAGGCTCCATGGATTGGGATTCCCCCAGGGAGCAGGGCCCTTCTCCTTCTCATGGATATCCACAGTTCAAGTGTACCTTGCCCTGCACGTTTTTATATATCTCATATATATATTTATATATATATATATATATATATAAAATCTTAAAAAAAACCCTCCAAAAAAACCCCTAAACTAGGAAATGTCACATCCCCAAGGAGGGCTGAGCCCTGCCCTGTCCCGGGAGAGGCAGAGGAGCAGCAGATGGAGGTGAAAGCAGCTCCCAGCTCCCCCTCCCTCCCTCCCTGCGCCCACCTCGGCCCTGCCCGGGGCTCACTCGCCCTCCTCGGTGCCGCTGTGCCCCGGCGCTGCCGTGCTCAGTTCTCCCGGGYTGGGTGTGGCTTTTCCGGAGCTCGGGCACTCCTGGGAGCTGCTCTGAGAGCTCCCCCCGGGCTCGGAGSAGTCGCGGGCGGGGTCTTTGAGCGGCTCCAGCGGCTCCGTGTGAGCGCACAGGTCCTGCACTTTCTTGTTGAGGTCGTTGCGCTCCGTCTGCAGYGCCCGGCACAGCTTCTCCAGGCGCTGGATCTTCACCTGCAGCCCCTCCAGCTCCTTGTCCCGGAGCGTTTTCTGAGGAGGAGAGGGACAGGAAACCCAGAGGGG
>NW_026627058.1:0-713 GCF_030028575.1 Malurus melanocephalus
CAAGGTTAAATAGTAAAGGTGACATTGGGTCTCCTTGTTTAACACCTTTGAGTATTTTAATGGGTTCTGATTTTTYACTTGTTGTGTTGATGCTTGTGCAGGTGGTCCCATACATGTTTTTTGGATGAGCTTAATAATATGTGGATTGACTTTTTTTGTTTCAGACCCATTAGGATATGCTGGTTACTAATGGTATTGAAGGCCTTAGCAATGTCCACAAGCARCTGCAATGGCCTTATGCTCCCTTTTTGTTTTTTTCAGCAACAGTTGTAGAAGTTTCAAGTTTTCTGATGGTCCTGCTGTGCATGTGAATCCCTTCTGCCTAGGGTTTATTGGACAAGCTTTGGTAAGGTGCGCTGTTACAATTTTCAAGAACAGTCCGAGGACCGTGGAGCCAATGGTAATACGCCTTCAGTTGTTAACGTCTCATAGATGGTCAGGTTGGTTTGATTTCGGGATTGGAATTGTTCGGCATTCTTTAACCATGTCAGGGATTGTTGTGGAGAGGAGCCAAAGATTGAATATCTCAGATAATTAGGAAAACTTAGGGTYCATTTTACTCATATCCCTAAGTGTTCTATCATCTGGCCCTGSAGGAGTTCTCTTGCATATCTCTCATATTATTCTTACCTTCCTTTGCAGTTATCAGGGCTTCAAATGTGATATTGTTGGCTCTTCTCTTAGCCTGAAATTTCCTGAAGCCCTTAAACACG
>NW_026627058.1:4964-6380 GCF_030028575.1 Malurus melanocephalus
AAAAAAACCCGCTGTACCCTGTTCTTATCTTCTGGAGTTGGCCAATTTCAAATAATGGCTAGAGCTTTCTCTGGAATGTGAATTCCGTGAGTTCAGGTGATGGCTAAGTATTTRACTTCTTGGGCTGGACCCTGGATTTTCTGAGAATTGACATCACATATTGTCACAGTAATTCAATAATGGCATCTAATTCCTGTTGCACCTCCTCCACATGCAATCCCTGTATGAGAATATCATCAATGTATTRTAAGATCTGTACCTCAGCACCTGCAGTRGGTTGTGTTAAAGTGTCTTGTATTGCTTGATGACAAAAGGTAGGACTGCATTTATAYCCTTGAGGTAGAAATGTGCGAAGGTGTTTTGATTCCTTCTCCAGGTGAATGCAAACTGATCTTGGGCAGCATGTAGGATGGGAATTGTGAAACATGCATTAGTTACATCAATCACTGCATACCATGTTCCTGGATATGCCTGAATTTTGTACCAGGGTAGCRACCTTAGGTACAGCAGCAGTAATGGTGGGTGTTTTCTTGTTTAATGCTCTATAGTCCACAGTCATTCAGCAACTATYGTCTGACTTTTTTAAAGGCCAAACAGGGCTATTAAACRGAGTGTGTGAACAACCCCTGCTTGTAGTAAATCATTAGTGGTTGCTTAAATTTCCGCATCTCCTCCTGGGATCTTATATTGCTTTATATTTTCAATTTCTGYAGCTATTGGAATGTTTACTTCTTGTTGTGTAAGTCCCACAGTAATTGCTCTGGCATGAGCATGGTGCAAAAAGCCCAATATGTACCTTTAATTTCTACTGTGGCGCTCCCACAACACATCCATACCTTGTATATGTTCATTGACTGAAGAAATAGCAGAACAGAGATGAGGGTCCCAATCTCCAATCTGTAATTTTGGTCACTTTCCCCAATCCCTCGCCCTGTTCAAAAGCACATACAAATGCTTGKTTTTGCAACATCCTATCAGCTCTCAGCTGCTCTATGCCCTTGTGCGGTTCAATTAACTGTTGTTCTAGCTCTTTGTKCTTTTCCACTGCAGCTTCGTATGCGAATAACAGGCAGCCTGCCATACGGCCAGCATRAAGTAACTGCTCTTTAGACTGTCCCAAGAAGTTTTACAAGCTCACCCCAATATTTGAATACCTCCACAGGACTCTTGGCCCCCCTGGCYCTGGTTCAATACCTGTACAAGTTTCTAGTTTCTGCCATAATGTACTCCAYGGCTGAGTCTACCTCRGTTGCTCCACTGAAGGAGCCAAGGCCCAAGGCTCCTTTTTCTAAAACATTATTACCATTACTGTAGTGACCCTAGCTGGGTGCCTGCTGCCCACTAAGTCGCTCTATCAGTCCCTTTCCCTCTGGGACAGGGGAGAGAGTAAGATGGAGAACAGCCAGCAGGGTGAGA
>NW_026627059.1:0-647 GCF_030028575.1 Malurus melanocephalus
CAGCGGCGCTCGCCATGGCAGCCGAGCGGCTGTCGGAGGAGAAAATCGCCGAGTTCAGAGAAGCCTTCTCCCTGTTCGACCGCGACGGCGACGGCCGCATCTCCACGGCGGAGCTGGGCACCGTCATGCGCTCGCTGGGCCACAACCCCACCGAGGCGGAGCTCCGCGACACGGCGGCCGAGCTGGACGCCGACGGAGGCTCCATTGACTTCGCCGAGTTCCTGTCGCTGATGGCGCGGAGGAGGCGCCCCACGGACGGCGAGGAGGAGCTCCGCGAGGCGTTCCGCGTCTTCGACAAGGACGGCGACGGCTGCGTCAGCGCGGCGGAGCTCCGCCACGTCATGACCAACCTGGGCGAGAAGCTGACGGAGCACGAGGTGGACGAGATGATCCGAGAGGCCGACGGCGACGGCGACGGCCGCGTCAACTACGAGGAGTTCGTCAGGATGATGAYGGAGAAGTGACGGCTCCTCCGCGCTCCGTCCTGCAGGTAAATCCCGGGATTCCTGGAAAATCCCCCAAATTTTGGATTTCCGCCATCTCGCCCGCTGGGGAAATTGATGTTCGCGGTGGTTGGGTTTTTTTTTTTTTAATTTTTAATTTTTGCTTTGTTTTTTCCCCATTTTTTCCCTCTGTTTTTTCCCCAT
>NW_026627059.1:2628-4863 GCF_030028575.1 Malurus melanocephalus
TTTTTCCCATTTTTTGCCCCATTTTGTCCCATTTTTCCCTTTTTTTCTCCTGTTTTTCCCCATTTTTTTGCCCCATTTTTCTCCCATTTTTCCCATTTTTTTGCTCCATTTTGTCCCATTTTTCCCATTTTTTCTCCTGTTTTTCCCCATTTTTTTGCCCCATTTTTCTCCCGTTTTTCCCATTTTTTGTCCCATTTTGTCCCATTTTTTCTCCTGTTTTCCCCCATTTTTATCCCATTTTTTTCTCCCTTGTCCCCATCCCATTTTTCCCATATTTTGTCCTGTTTTTCTCCCGTTTTCCCCATTTTTCCCATTTTTCTCCCGTTCCCATTCATTCCCAGCCCAACTTTTCCCCCTCTCCTGTTTTTCCCATTTTTGTCCCATTTTTCTCCTGTTTTCCCATTTTTCTCCCATTTCCTCCCATTTTTCTCCCATTTTCCCCATTTTTCCCATTTTTCTCCCGTTCCCATTCATCCCCAGCCCAACTTTTCCCCATCTCATTTTTCCCAGGACCAGGAATTGGGGGAAAATTTGATCAAAACATGGAAAAAAACGGGATCAGGAATTGAACAAGAGAGGGGAAAAGAGGAACCAGGAACTGGGGATGGGAAGACCCCAAAAATGGGAAAATTTGACCAAAAAATCCCAAATCCAGGCAAAGCAGGACCGGTGTTTGCAGATTGAGAATTTTGGGATAAAAGGGAATTTTGGCTCCAGGGGAATTTTGATTCTTCCCGAGCTTGGATTGGGGAGGAGAATTTTCYAATTTTCCAAGGATTTGTCTTTCTCTGGGATGAGCGGGGCTGGAGCAGACCCTGCCGAAGCAACATTCCCAAATTCCAGGTGGAATATTCCCAAATTCCCGAATTCCCGGGGCTGGAATGGACCCCCTCAGTGGAACATTCCCAAATTCCCGGGCTGGAACATTCCCAAATTCCAGGAACATTCCCAAATTCCCGGGTTGGAGCGGACTCTGCCAGCGAAACATTCCCAAATTCCTGAATTCCTGGGGCTGGAGTGGACCCAGCTGGCCGAACATTCCCGAATTCCTGGGCTGGAACGGACTTCCCCGGTGGAATATTCCCAAATTCCCGGGCCAGAACGTTCCCAAATTCCCCGGCTGGACCAGCAGAATATTCCCAAATTCCTGGGGCTGGGGCAGACCCTGCTGGGGGAACATTCCCAAATTCCCAGCAGAACATTCCCAAATTCCCAATTCCCAAATTCCTGGGGCTGGAGCGGACCGTGCCAGTAGAACATTCCCAAATTCCCAAATTCTCGGCCCAGAATATTCCCAAATTCCTGGGTTGGAGCGGACCCTGCCGGCGAAACATTCCCAAATTCCTGAATTCCTGGGGCTGGAGTGGACCCTGCTGCCGGAACATTCCCAAATTCCCGATTCCCAAATTCCCAGGGCTGGGGCTGATCCCCCCAGTGGAACATTCCCAAATTCCCGGGCTGGAGCAGACCCTGCCGGCGAAACATTCCCAAATTTCCGATTTCCTGGGGCTGGAGCAGACCCTGCTGGGGGAACATTCCCAAATTCCCAGCAGAACATTCCCAAATTCCCGATTCCCAAATTCCCGATTTCCCGGGCTGGACCGGCAGAACATTCCCAAATTCCCAAATACCCAAATTGCCGGGCTGGAACATTCCCAAACTCCTGAAATCCCAAATTCCCGCGGCTGGAGCGGACCCTGCCAGCAGAAAATTCCCAAATTCCCGGGCCAGAATATTCCCAAATTCCCGGGCTGGAACGTTCCCAAGTTCCAGGAACATTCCCAAATTCCCAGCAGAACATTCCCAAATTCCTGATTCCAAAATTCCCAGGGCTGGAGCAGATCCCCCCGGTGGAACATTCCCAAATTCCCAAATTCCTGGGGCTGGAGTGGACCCTGCCGGTGGAACATTCCCAAATTCCCAGGTTGGAACATTCCCAAATTCCCGGAACATTCCTGGTTTTCCCGCGAACTTTCGCTCCTTTTCCCGCGCGAACAGCGCCACCAAGTGGCGGGAAGCGGCTCCCGCGCCCGAACCCGCGCGATTTTGGGGATTTTCCCACAATTTTCCCCAAAAWCTCATTCCCAAAAAGCCGCGGGCGGTTTTTCCCGATCCCAGCCGGTTCCTGCGGGCTCGGGGAGGGAATTTYGGGAAGAAATTCCTTAGGAAAAACAGGGATTATCCCGTTTTTTCCCGGGCATCCTCGGCTCCCACATTCCCGGGAAATGAGGAATG
>NW_026627060.1:0-1277 GCF_030028575.1 Malurus melanocephalus
CCCCGGGTCCCGCTGACCCCTCGGTGAAGCGGCAGCTGGACACGCAGACCCCCCTGCGGCTGTAGTGACGGCAGGACAGGCACTGCCCGGGCCCGGGCCCCCAGCAGCCCTCGGCCGAGCACAGCGGGTCACACACCTTCCCCTCTTGCTCTGCGGGGGGACACGGGGGTTCAGCGGGGATTGGGGTTCCCGGGCTTTGGGATGGGTCTGGGGGAGACTGAGGTTTGGGGTGGGTCTGGGGGTCCTGGGGTCTGGGAGGGAAAGGGAGTCTGGGGGTCCCAGTGTCCCCCTTCCCATGAGATGAACCGGGGGTCCCGGTGTCCCCTTCCCTCCGGGATGAACCGAGGGTTCCCTGGCGAGGTCCGGGTGTCCCCGAGGGGTCCCGAGGGTGTCCCCGTGTCCCCTTCCCTCCGCGATGAACCGGGGATCCTGGTGCGGGGTCTGGGTGTCCCGGTGTCCCCTCCCCATGAGATGAACCGGGGGTTCCCTGGCGGGGTCCGGGTGTCCCCGAGGGGTCCCGAGGGTGTCCCCATGTCCCCCTCCCCAGGAGATGAACCGGGGGTCCCTTGGCCGGGTCCGGGTGTCCCCTTCCCTCCGGGATGAACCGAGGGTTCCCTGGCGAGGTCCGGGTGTCCCCGAGGGGTCCCGAGGGTGTCCCCGTGTCCCCTTCCCTTCGCGATGAACCGGGGATCCTGGTGCGGGGTTCGGGTGTCCCGGTGTCCCCTTCCCTCCGGGATGAACCGGGGGTTCCCTGGCGGGGTCAGGGTGTCCCCACCGGCTCCCAGGGGTGTCCCCGTGTCCCCTCCCCATGGGATGAACCGGGGGTTCCCTGGCGGGGTCCGGGTGTCCCCGAGGGTCCCGAGGGTGTCCCGGTGTCCCCTTCCCTCCGCGATGAACCGGGGGTCCCTTGGCCGGGTCCGGGTGTCCCCTTCCCTCCGGGATGAACCGAGGGTTGCCTGGCGGGGTCCGGGTGTCCCCGAGGGTCCCGAGGGTGTCCCCGTGTCCCCTCCTTATAAGATGAACTGGGGGTCCCGGTGTCCCCTTCCCCATTGGATGAACCGGGGGTCCCTTGGCCGGGTCCGGGTGTCCCCACCGGCTCCCAGGGGTGTCCCCGTGTCCCCTCCCCATGGGATGAACCGGGGATCCTGGTGCGGGGTTCTGGTGTCCCGATGTCCCCTTCCCTCCGGGATGAACCGGGGGTCCCTTGGCCGGGTCCGGGTGTCCCCACCGGCTCCCAGGGGTGTCCCCGTGTCCCCTCCCCAGGAGATGAACCGGGG
>NW_026627060.1:3027-4953 GCF_030028575.1 Malurus melanocephalus
CCGCCCCTCACCCCTCCAGGCCAGTGATGAGGAAGTCCAGGTTGCCCAGGATCTTGGTGCAGTTGACGAAGGTGTCGATGTTGCTCGAATCCACCGTTTGGAATTTGCTGCCGGCGCCGGTGCCCTCGCAGGCTGGGGGGCGCGGGGACGGGGTCAGGAGGGTCCCGCGACCCCAGACCCCTCTTGGAGACCCCAAAAACCCTCAAAAATCCCCCAAATCCCCCAAAACCCCATACCCTTGGGGCACAGCCCCGCGCACGGCTCGCACATCTTCAGCCCGTTCTTCTCCACTTCCATCTTGTCGTTGGGGCACGCGCGCACGCACGAGCTCTGGTCCACCACGAAATTGTCTGGGACAGGGGGGGTGGACACGCCGGGGGTCACTCGGTGTCCACTCCCCTGGCCTCCCCGAGCCCCCCCGGAGCCCAGGCGGTCACTCACGGGGGCACTGGCGCACGCAGACCCCCCCGTACTGGTACTTGGTGTCGGGGTTGGGCTCCAGCTGGAAGGTCAGCTTGTTGTAGATGAGCGGCTGCGGACACAGCGGGACACACGAGCCGCTGTCGTTGAAGTGGCGACAGGCCTGGGGTGGACAGATGGACATGGGATGGAGAGATGGACATGGGATAGAGGGATGGACAGAGGGATGGAGAGATGGACATGGGATGGACATGGGATGGACAGATGGACACAGGATGTATATGGGGTGGAGAGATGGACATGGGATGGACAGATGGACACAGGATGTATATGGGGTGGAGAGATGGACATGGGATGGACACTGGGATGGACACACAGATGGATATGGATGGACATGGGATGGACATGGGATGGACAGATGGACACAGGGATGGACATGGGATGGATGGATGGACGGACGGATGGACAGACAGCTGGGTGTCACAGGGTGACACAGGTGACATAGGAGGGACACAGGGTGACACAGGGTGACACAGATGACACAGGGTGACAGGGGTGACTCAGGGGTGACACAGGGTGACGGGTGACTCAGGGGTGACAGAGGTGACACACAGGGTGACACGGGTGACACAGGTGCCACTCACGAAGCAGTGGGTGCGCAGGGGTCCCTCGCAGCCCCCCGCGCACTCCTCGTGGCAGCACTCGTTGGGGGCGCGGCCGAAGCAGCGCCCGTTACATTGGGGGGCGCAGATGGTCTTGGTCACTGCGGGGGGACGGGTGTGGGGTCAGCGGGGGCCGGAGGGGCCGGAGGGGCYGGACAGACCCCAAAAAGCCCCCCCTGAACCCCCCGGGCCGGTACCCACGTTGCTGGCAGTCATCGGGGCCCGGTCCCCAGCAGTGGCCGCCGCAGCTCTCATGGCACGGGGGGCCTGGGGGGATGCAGAGAGGTCAGCATGGAGTGACCACAGACTGACCCCAAAGTGACCAAAAACTGAGCCCAAACTGAGCCCAAACTGACCACAAAGTGACCACAAACTGACCCCAAACTGAGCCCAAACTGAGCCCAAAGAGTCCAAACTGAGCCCAAACTGAGCCCAAACTGAGCCCAAACTGACCCCAAAATAAGGGGTGACCACCCAAAGAGACCCCAAACCCAGGGGTGACCTCAGAGGGACCCCAGACCCAGCTGACCCCAAACCCAGCGACGTCCCCAAACCAAGGGGTGTCCCCAAAGCGCCCCCACCCCCACGGTGACTCCACAGTCCCTGTGTCCCCAAACCCAGGGGTGACCCCGGACCCTCCTATTGTCCTCATCCCCAGGGGTGACCCCAAAGCGTCCCCACCCCCCGGTGTCCCCAGGGCCACCCACAGTCGCGGCCGTTGTCCCTGACGAGAGGCTCGAGGCGCGGGTCCCTCACAATGTCCCTCCACTGCACCGTGTCCACGTGGCACAGCCGCGCGTTCTTCTCGATGTACACACCGCCCGCCAGGATCTCTGGGGACAGC
>NW_026627061.1:0-1125 GCF_030028575.1 Malurus melanocephalus
GTGTTCTGGAACCTTCTCCAGCCCCCTGGGGATGTCCAGCCTCACAGCCGGGATGTTCAGCCTTTGGGATGAGGCCGCTGTTCAGCCCCTGGGGATGTCCAGCCTCACAGCCCAGACCCCCTTGGCTGCAGGGACGGTGTCACAGGGTGACTGCTGCCCGTGCCACGGGGTCTGGCCAGGCTGGACATTGCTCCCGTGGGATTAACGGGCCCTGACGGGACCTTTGAGACGAGCCCGAGCCTTGGTGGGGCCTGGAGGGGATCCAAGGGAGCAGGGCTGTCCCCAGGCTCCTGCCACAGCTCCCGGCTCATTCCCAAAGCCATGGGGTTATCCCACAGCTCCTGACTCATTCCCAAAGCCATGGGGTTATCCCACAGCTCCTGACTCATTCCCATGGGGTTATCCCACAGCTCCCATGCCCAGTCCCAAAGCTATGGGGTTATCCCACAGCTCCTGACTCATTCCCATGGGGTTATCCCACAGCCCCCGTGCCCAGTCCCAAAGCTATGGGGTTATCCCACAGCCCCCGTGCCCAGTCCCAAAGCTATGGGGTTATCCCACAGCTCCCATGCCCGTTCCCAAAGCCATGGGGTTATCCCACAGCTCCTGACTCATTCCCCAAGCCATGGGGTTATCCCAGTGCCCCCAGCTCATTCCCACAGGGTTATCCCACAGCCCCCGTGCCCATTCCCATGGGGTTATCCCACAGCCTCCAGCTCATTCCCAAAACCATGGGGTTATCCCACAGCCCCTGTGTCCAGTCCCAAAGCCATAGGGTTATCCCACAGCCCCTGTGCTCATTCCCATGGGGTTATCCCACAGTTCCTGACTCATTCCCATGGGGTTATCCCACAGCCCCCAGCCCATTCCCACAGGGTTATCCCACAGCTCCTGTGTTCATTCCCAAAGCCATGGGGTTATCCCACAGCCCTCAGCTCATTCCCACGGGGTTATCCCACAGCTCCTGACTCATTCCCAAAGCCATGGGATTATCCCACAGCTTCCAGCTCATTCCCATGGGGTTATCCCACAGCCCCCCAGTTCATTCCCAAAGCCATGGGGTTATCCCACAGCTCCTGACTCATTCCCATGGGGTTATCCCACAGCCCCCGTGCCCATTCCCAT
>NW_026627061.1:5675-6726 GCF_030028575.1 Malurus melanocephalus
GAGCATCCCCGGGCCCGGCGATCGCCGCGTCCTTCCCGGGTCACACACGGAGCCCTGGCCAGCCCACCCTCGGGGACACCTTCCCCGGGCACCCTGTGCCACCCTTCCTGCCCGGGCACAGCCCGTGGGTGCTGGGTGACCTCCAGGAAAGCCTTCCCGGACCCTGCCACACCCCAACCGCTGTGACACCAACCCAGCGTGTCCCTGGAGCCCGTGATGTCCTTCGTGCTGCAACAGCCACCCTGGGGGACACAGGGACAGTGCCCACCCTGGGGGACACAGGGGCAGTGCCCACCCTGGGGACACAGGGACAGTGCCCACCCTGGGGACACAGGGACAGTGCCCACCCTGGGGACACAGGGACAGTGCCCACCCTGGGGGACACAGGGGCAGTGCCAACCCTGGGGACACAGGGAGAGTGCCCACCCTGGGGACACAGGGATAGTGCCACCCTGGGGACACAGGGACAGTGCCAACCCTGGGGACACAGGGACAGTGCCAACCCTGGGGTCACAGGGACAGTGCCCACCTTGGGGGACACAGGGACAGTGCCAACCCTGGGGGACACATGGACCCCACAGTGCCCACCCTGGGGACACAGGGACAGTGCCCACCCGGGGGGACACAGGGACAGTGCCCACCCGGGGCGACACAGGGACAGTGCCAACCCCGGGGAGACACAGGGACAGTGCCAATCCTGGGGACACAGGGGCAGTGCCCACCCTGGGGACACAGGGACAGTGCCCACCCCGGGGGACACAGGGACAGTGCCCACCCTGGGGACACGGGGACCCCACAGTGCCAACCCTGGGGACACAGGGGCAGTGCCAACCCTGGGGGACACAGGGACCCCGTCCATCCTCCAGGGGTACCGGGGATGCTGTGCCACCACCCTGGGACACACAGGGAGCCGGTGGCACCAATCCCGGGGGGGTTCCATGTGCCCACCCTGGGTTCGGAGTGCCCGAGCCGTGCCGTGTCCCCCAGCCCCCCGGTGTCCCCCAGCCCCCGGTCCCTCCGTGCCCGGCCGCACTCACCGCTCGTCGGGCTC
>NW_026627062.1:0-603 GCF_030028575.1 Malurus melanocephalus
GCTTCACCCAAGGCTGGAGCTCCGGTTTAAGACAGCACAGGGCACACTGAGCCCTTCCTCAGGATGTTTGGTCTCTGTGCCCAGCAAAACTCCTAAACTAAGCTGGAATATCAGGCTTCAGGAATTACAAACATGTGGGCTGAGGGCTGCAGGCGTATGCATCGAGGGTACAGAAAGTGTAAAAAGGAAAAGCAAAAATCATCAGGCATCAGTATAAATTAAAATATCAGAGAATCCAGGCCAGATTCACCCCAAAGCCATTTGCT
This sequence comes from Malurus melanocephalus, assembly GCF_030028575.1. Taxonomy (NCBI): domain Eukaryota; kingdom Metazoa; phylum Chordata; class Aves; order Passeriformes; family Maluridae; genus Malurus; species Malurus melanocephalus. The sequence goes on from NW_026627062.1 coordinate 267, forward strand.
CTTTTATCTCTATGGGCAATCCTTTCCTTATCCAATCATTTTTCTTCTCCAGATCTGTCCTGTCCAAAGCAAGGAAGGAGGTATCTCCCTGGCTTTTGTGCCAGGCACCTCATACCCTGTGCTGTTCCACATGGAAGCTGGGAGCAGGAAAAGATGGGAAAAGCACATTTGAGGGGCAGTAGCGTTGACAATGTGTCTCTGTCACCCCTGGGGCTGTGGGAGGGAAGGGAAGGCAGCAGAGGTGTCACAAGGAGCACATTTTCCCCTGCCACCGAGACAGCCAGCCCTGCCTGCTGGAGCCAGCCCCGTGGGAAGGCATCCAAGGGCAGCTGGAATG
>NW_026627062.1:3528-4995 GCF_030028575.1 Malurus melanocephalus
GGTGACATCTATCTCACACAGATCATCTGCTTCAGTGGGTGAGGAGGGAGGTGGGGACACGGTGCTCATCTCCATGGATGGACGCTGGGCARGCASTGRGATGTGACCCCTGGCTGYGGTCAGAGGATTTARAATGTGAAAAAATAAAGGAATGAACCATTCTGGACGCTGTTCATCAGGGGCAAGCTCTGCAGCAAAGCTTGGATGTTGTTTATTCAAAAGGCTCAGAGCACAGTGTCCATGGTGCCATCATTTCTGCTGGCAGTGTTTTCTCCTGGCTCCTCACAGACCCTCTTGAGGGATTCCTTGAGGGACCCGAAGGAGCAGGGCCTCTCGCAGCTCCCCATCAAGAAGCAGATGAAAGGTTTGATGCTGCTGTTGATGCAGGTGAGAAGGAGAAAAACCTGGGAGGACACAGGGATGTAACCGAGCTGTTGCAGGAAATCCCAAAGGGTGAAGARGAGACTGAGGAGAACGAAGAGGCACATAATGATGTCACGCTTTTGGACCTGCTGCTGTTGGGAGCCACGCTTGGCCTTAATGAAGTTGATTGTGGTGGAAATGACCTCAAGTGCAGCAAGGAGGAGGATGACAATGAAAATGGAGATGAKAGCTGCCCGGCACTGCTGCTGCTCGTGTGATGGGCACAGCAATGTGGTCACGGGAAAGACAGAGACGAGAATGTCGAAAATCAGGAAGGCAACGAACACCTTGCACAACAGACACTTGTGAAGGCAGCGGTGGCAGAGGAGCTCAGAGAGCTTGTCAATGGCTGTCAGAAAGCTGGCACATTTCAGCCCGAGTAGCCCAAGGCAGTATGAGTACCTGGACAGAAAGATAAGGATTCTCAGGTACAGTGGGGACATGATTAGAGAGCAGGACAGGTCCTCCAGCAGGAAGAGCAGGGCAGAGGGGAACATGAAGAGAAGGAAGACCAAGTCAATGTTAGCCAGGCAGAGGATTTTGAAGTTAGTGCTTTTCCATCTGAGGAGGCAGAGCACAGACCCATTCCCAGCCACTCCACAGAGGCTGATGAGCAGTGTCACACCGTGTATGGCCACGTCAGTGAAATCTGTCTCACACAGATCATCTCCTTCAGTGGGTGAGGTGGGAGGTGTGGCCACAGTGCTCACGTTCATGGATGGACACTGGGCAGGCAGTGGGATGTGGCCCCTGGCTGTGGTCACAGTGGATGGGCAGTCAGTGCTTGGAGAATCCCAGGATGGACCCTGCAGCTCCTCAGCAGCTCCCTGCAGTGGGAAGGATTCAGTGGAGAGAAGTGAGATGTGCCGGGGAGGAGAGCGGTGGAAATTGTGGGGTGGGAGGGCTGGGATAGYCAACATGAGACTGATAAAGAACAGAGAAAATATTCAGCTCCCCTCAAGTTGCTGAAAGACCAAGTGGACAAAACGATATAACAGCGGGCACACCAGATGATAAATGTGGCTGGAACTGGTGAAGAAGCAG
>NW_026627063.1:0-1047 GCF_030028575.1 Malurus melanocephalus
TTGTGCTCTGCATTTCTTTCAAAGTAGTAAGGAAAAGAATTGAAAATCATTTTAATCTTATCTGCCTTACTTCCATCTACTTCTGTAGCTGTTCTGACTAWATATGTTATAGAAGCTAAGATTTTTATTCAGAGTGCAGAACTGTAAATTTTGGAAAAGCCCTCATATAGAGGTTTAGAGGAAAAAATCACAAAACCCCACAAACAAAGCACAAGCAACTCCTCTGCCCTCCCTCTCCCCTAACAATTAGAAGTTAGCCATAAAAAGTAATATGAAATAGCATAAACTCAACAGCAAAATATATCCTATGATCATTCCTATGAAACTCTCTTGAAAGATGCATGAGGAACAGCTAGAAATCTGCWGTCAATAGAAGGTTGTCCTTTGCTTTATTTCCCCTGCTTCTGTATCACACCATCAGTCTCTCCTCTAATGTTTCTTTCTCCTTATTAAAACAGTTGCTTAATTCATATAAAGAAACATTTCCCAGGGACAAGTCTCAGTTAATTTGCCTTTGTTTAATTAACCTCCTGGAAAATTAAGGYCCATCTACTTTCCTTGTTGAAAAGTATGGATGAGGTGTGAGGTCACTCTTTTGATATGAGGTTTTGCTCTGTGTGCATGCATTATGCACTTGATGCAGAAGGCTAAATTTTCACTTTTTCCTCAATATAGGCAAGTGTCCTAAGTCTTGTTGCTATGCAGTTTAGCCATAGCAACAAACACAAAAGCCACTGTGTTGTTACTTCCATTTTCCCTTCCAGACAGTTTGCCTGGTAAAGAAAACACGCTAGATATAGCCCTGTCAAAGTAAGTGCAGCATTTTCTGTGAGGGTTGTCAAAYATCTCATCTTTCAAAAGATTATATTGTGCAAAAATGCTAAGYAGGAAGGTGGAGAGGTTATAGCTGAGGTATCCACATCCTCTTGATGCCCAGGTAAGGATGTAAAAGAGYAATTGCTGTACAAGGAGGAGTCAGGTTTTCTATTAAATATTTATCAAATATTAAAAATGTCATGATTCATTTTGTTCTTTGCCAATATAATG
>NW_026627063.1:3527-4858 GCF_030028575.1 Malurus melanocephalus
CAACCAACCAACCAACCAACCAAAAAATCAAGTTCAGCAGCTTCTAATTGCATAAAAAAACAAGTAGCCTTACGAAAGCCTGAAGTTCTTATGAGGTAGATTTGACATGCTATACCTTCCAGAAAGGTTTTCCTATAAAATAACTTGATATTGAAAACTGAGATAAAAATAACACTATACGGTATAAATACTAATAGTTTAAAAACTCACTACTATTTCTGGTAGAATCAAAAATCTGCATTTCCAGTGATGGAAAACACAAAATTTCTTTTTTCTTGATAATTCCTGTTTTGTACCATAAAATCATTCAAAATCCTTGGCAGTTTTCTTAGTTTAAATTTGTGCTTTATTGGTAAGAAAACTCTGCTCGCACAGTAGGACCCAGTATTGTAAAGGTAAGTAGAAATATGTCCAATATCTCCATGATATTTTTAAACTCTTTATCTCTGAGACAAGATTCTGGTAAACTTCTGGCAGTGACCATATACTTACCTTCTTTATTGCCTTCCTTTTATTCATCAACACTTGCTTATTTTTGCTACTATAAATTAATTAAAATTCCTCATAGAAGCCTTCAGATAAGCAGGTAAGACAAATACAAATTTCATATTGGCTAAAACAACAACAACAACAACAATAATAAACTGTTAAAAATAACTATTTCCTTTTTTCTGGCCAACTCCCTTACCTAACATATGCTTTTTAGATTGAGATTGAAAACTCCCAAGAAAACGAAGACATCATGTTTAGTTATCCATAAACTTATCATTGACTTACAGACAGATAGATAACATCACATTATACTAYCCKGAATTCTGTTAAATAGCAGTAGTCRAGCTCAGGAGGACAGGAAGGGATCCTGTATTGATACCTTTAAACATTTTGCATATGACACCATATGTTGGTTTGCACAGTTGTCAAACCATGAAGATGAACAGAAGACACAATGAACCGTGTTCCTTAGTGCAGTGCACAGAAGCTTTCTTTAGCATCTGTTTGGACATGGTTTTGACACTGCCTAAAACCAACAAACTCTCTSCTTTGCCTTTTCAAAGATTGTGTTTCATACAAATAGCCTTTTGAAAGATTTTCAGAAGCTTCTGCCTGACACAAAACCCAGAGTCTATCTGTCAAAACAGAAGAAAACAAAAAGAGGGAGATAGAGGGGRAAAAAAAAAAGAAAACATTTTTGCCAAACAGATGGGATTGGCAGTCATCCTAAAAGAAAGATGGGTTATGGCTCTGCCCAGTACGAGGAATTTAAAAATAATTGCCTCAACTATGTATATTTTTGTCTACTTTTTCCCCCTCCACTTAGAGAAAAAAAAAAA
>NW_026627064.1:0-1046 GCF_030028575.1 Malurus melanocephalus
GAAGAAAGTGAGCTTCAAAGGAGAATTTGAGGAACAGGATGTTTCCCAAACAACTGTGTTGGGGGCCTGAGTCGAGTAGGAGGCGCTGCTATATTTAATCCATGGTTAAGGTCATGGACAAGACAGGGAAAAAACTGCAATGTTGAGCTGCTGGGAACTTGAGCCTTGAAAGAGAAACAATGTATTTACACTGGCCATGTGTGAGCTGATGCTGTAAGTGGGAAAATTCCACTCCTGTGCAGGAGATAGAAGGCCTGGTTCTGGGGTGGACTGGCAAGAAGGACGACATGCACAAACTTTTGATCAAGAGAATGCCCTGAAAGCGAACCGCATACCTGCCCTTCCTGCCGAGCACCATGCTCCTCCCTCCTCCTTTCTGGGGCTTTTCCGAATGGCAGGGGTCAGTATGTGTTTTTTCCTACTGCATCTAATAAAATAAACTGGCTTTACAACCACAGTTGCATTTTAGGGTTTTTTGTGCATGCATCTTCCCCTGAACCGATTACGATGATTATCTGTGGCCCTCCAGACACCCTACTCTCATGTCACTAATGCTGAGATGTGATTTAAATATGTGAAATACCTTGGAAGAATGTTTAGCCTGTGGATTTCTGCAAAGTAATGAATATGTCTTAGTTCCATGGATACCCACTAAAAGGAGGGGATGCTAGATGTGCACGTGTTCCAGAAGTGATTCCAAACCACTCAGTGCAGAAATCAAATGGTGTCTCCTTCCCAACACTGAGCTGGCAGTGGGGATCAGGCACCGCTTGGTGACTTTCATTTTAGTCATTTCTATTGAACAATTAAGAAAGCTAGCAATGAAATATTTTCCAGCTCTTCTCCTCTGGTTTGCATTTTTGGCAGCCAAAGCTCTCTGCTGCAGGTGGCCCGGGTGTGTGCAGGGAAATGCAGCCTCCCCAAAGCCCTTGGTTTTCCCACAAGTGGTCATTCCTTGTTTCCGGAGCGCCCAGCTCTGGAGTTACTCTTGGATCCCTCGAATTACAAAGTTTGGCCCACGAAGGGGAGTTTGTGCTGCTTTGTGG
>NW_026627064.1:2952-4920 GCF_030028575.1 Malurus melanocephalus
GAAAGATGAAATTATGAAAGAATAAGCTCTCTTTTCGAGCTGACGCAGTAACCCCAAAGCTTCAGGAACAGTCCCAGTGCCCATGCACTTGAGAGGAAGATGCACCATCTGCCTTCTGGCAGACCCTTCGTGCATCCAGCAGGTTTTAGGCATTTACAGCAATGATCTCCTGTCTGGGGTGCCTTTCACTCCAGGGTCTAAACAGCTTGTCTTTCCTTGCTGTGGTTTTGTTTCCAGGGCTTTTAGGGATGTCTGTAGAGCACTTGACACTGCCACAGGAGGAGAGGTAAATGTCAACTGCCCCCACAGATTCTACAGATTTCGATAGCTATCCCCTCTGGTGTGAGAGGCGGTTGGAGCTTTGGGTCACGGGTAGAGCTGTCCTGCAAAGGTGCAGGAACTGCAGACTGGTGCCCGCCTGCAAAATACAGGCAGGACAGTCTTTGTCCTCCTCAGCTGCCAGAAGGAAGGCAAGGAGGGAAGCAGCACCTTCCAGAGAAGGACGTGCTACTCACTCTTAATTGCTTAAAGAAAGGTGGAGCCGTAGAGCATCTCACTGCTCTTTGGGGCTACAACTTAGGAGACCTGAATTCTCATTTCTGGCTGCCAGCAAATACATCTGAGTCTCACTGGGAGTTCCTTAGCCACCAGCAGTGCTGCACTTGGGACCTGCACATAGGGAGAGATGTGCAAGGTGTCCCTGAAAGCCCTAAGCCCTGCTTGTAGGCCAGGATGCATCCACAGAGCACCAAGGCACAGATTATTTCTTTAGAGCTAAGACAGAAGAGCAGAAAGTGTTGTCAGAGCTTTGTGTGTGACAGTCAAGACACTGTTGTTAACAGGTGGAAAAGGCAAAAGGCCAGTGGCCACATGTCCTGTACTGGCCCCTGAGTGAGCAGAGAAATGGGCTGTGGGAATGTCAGTTCCTAATTACTCCCATGTTCAATCACCAGGCACTTTGGCACAGCTCAGCTGTGTCATTCCAAAGTCAATCCCTGCATGTGCTCTGTGGTCTTGAGCCACCAACTTCTCAAGTTATGGATTTTCAATGTCATTTTAGGTGGCCATAAGGAAAATAAATTTCCAAGGACTGAGGGGGAAGCACATAACCATTGATGAAATTATGGTGATGATGATGAATAGGAGTCTCCACCTGGTCAACTGTTTAGATAGGTGAGTGGTTGTGGTTTTATCCCATGAATATTCATTTACCTACTCTTGGCATGCGAGTTCAAAAACCCACTTTGGTCAGTGGCAGAAAATAGATCTGTTAATGACTGTTCAATTATTATTTCTCTAGTCATGTCCAGTGGATAGGAAGATAATGCATTTTGTCTGCATTAGTCTTCCCTGGCACATGTAGTTTGAAAATTGTTCAAAAACCTCTATCATCATCTGTGTATTATTAAATCCATCGCCTCTAAATTCACTACCTCCAGGTTGTTTTGGGCCTGGATTTTTTTCAAGTGTCTTATGTGCTGATGAACTATCCTGGAAAGGATTTCCTGTGGATTGTTGCCACTCTTTTCCATTCGTGTTCATTCCAGGAAGACCAGTTGCTTTTTGTCCAGAAACACCATGCTTGACAGGTTTCTATCTGAGCTTTTACCAAACTGCATTTTTCTCTCTGGCTCTCTGAGACATCTCCTTTTCCACACCTGCGATATTCTCCTTGACACTGCACAGATTGCAAACACAGCAGAGCCTGGAGGGCATGGCTATTCCTTTTATTCTGTCCTTGTTTCAAAGGCAGTAGAAGCAAGAATCAACCAAAATCCAAACATGRCCATAYGTCATCATCTACACACCTTTGTTTCCTTCTTTCAGCTATCTTGTGGGTAATGAACTGTGGCTGGTTATGGAGTACATGGATGGAGGCGCTCTGAGCGAAGTCATCAGAGAGAAACACATGTCTGAGGAGGAGATTGCAGCCGTCAGTCGGGAGGTCAGGGATCCCATCTGTGCTTC
>NW_026627065.1:0-1211 GCF_030028575.1 Malurus melanocephalus
AATTCCATGGCCAGGCAGAGACTCCCGTCAGGAGCTTCCACCAGCGCCCGGTAACCTGCGGGATGGGAATGGGAATGGGATGGGAACAGGAATGGGATGGGAACGGGAATGGGATGGGAATGGGATGGGATTGGGATGGAATGAGATGGGAATGGGAATGGGATGGGAATGGGATGGGAATGGGATGGGAATGGGAAAGGGATGGGATGGGAAAAGGAATGGGATGGGAATAGGATGGGGATGGGAATGGGAAAGGGAATGGGATGGGAATGGGATGGGAATCGGTTTGGGAATGGGATGAGAATGGGATGGAAATGGGGATGGGAACAGGAATGGGATGGGAATGGGATGGGATGGGAATGGGATGAGAATGGGATGGGAATGGGATGGGAACGGAATGGGATGGGAACGGGAATGGGATGCGAACGGGAATGGGATGGGAATCGGATTGGGAATGGGATGAGAATGGGAAAGGGAATGGGATGGGAATGGGATGGGAACGGGATGGGATGGGAACGGGAATGGGATGGGAATGGGAAAGGGAATGGAAATCGGAACAGGAATGGAATGGGAATGGGAACGGGAATGGGATGGGAATTGCCAATGAATCCAAGCAAATCCAGCCCCTCCATTCCCGATGAATCCATGCCCTGAATTCCCCCCATTCCCAATGGATCCATGCCCAATGGATCCAACCCCTCCATTCCCGATGAATCCCAACAAATCCTACCTCTCCATTCCCAATGAATTCAACCCCTCCATTCCCATGGATCCCCCCCTCCATTCCCAGTGGATCCATCCCCCTCCATTCCAAACAAATCCAACCCCTCCATTCCCATGGATCCATTCCCTCCATTCCCAACCCCTCCATTCTCAATGGATCCATGCCCTTAATTACCCCCATTCCCAATGGATCCATTCCCAATGGATCCAACCCCTCCATTCCCATGGATCCAACCCCTCCATTCCCAACCCCTCCATTCCCAATGGATCCATCCCCTCCATTCCCTACCCCTCCATTCCCAATGGATCCATCCCCTCCATTCCCAACCCCTCTATTTCCACGGATCCATCCCCTCCATTCCAAACAAATCCACCCCCTCCATTCCCAATGGATCCATCCCCTCCATTCCCACCCCCTCCATCCCCACAGATCCCCCTCCATCCCAGGAATGCTGACCCACGATGTTGGGATGCTGCAGATTCCGGAG
>NW_026627065.1:3061-4735 GCF_030028575.1 Malurus melanocephalus
TTCCTTCCAATGCCCGTTTTTCCCAATATTTTCCAAAATTCCAACCCCACAATCCATTCCCACCTCCCTTTCTGCATTCGTTCCCTAAAAAGTGACCCCACAGATCCAAACCCCCCTTTTCCCAATATTTTCCCAAATTCCAACCCCAAACCCCACCATTTGTGGAACGAGTTGGGATTTTCAGGAAATTTTTCCTTCCAATGCCCTTTTTTCCCAATATTTTCCCAAATTCCAACCCCAAACCACATTCCCGACCCCACCATTTGTGGAACGAGTTGGGATTTTCCGGAAATTTTTCCTTCCAACCCCCATTTTTCCCAATATTTTCCCAAATTCCAACCCCACAATTCCAACCCACTCTTTCTAGGTTTGTTCCCTAAAAAGCGACCCCACAGATCCAAAACCCCCTTTTCCCAATAGTTTCCCAAATTCCCACCCCACAATCCATTCCCACAACCCTTTCTGGGTTCGTTCCCTAAAAAGGAACCCCACAGATCCAAACCCCAATTCCAGTGGGGGATTTTGGGCACAGTTTTCCAGGGAATCTGGAATTGTCCAAATCCCTGGAATTGTCCCAGGAAAAGTTGGGGGCAGCCTCTGGAATTTGTCCAAGATCCCTTCAAGGCCGTTCCCACACCACTCATTCCACAATTTTGGGTTTGGGGTTTGGAACGGCGGTGTTTCCCAGTGGGAAAACCCTTGGGATCGCTGTAATTCCCTGTGGGAATATTCCGGGATCATCCCGGAATTCCTCACCCGCTTTGTCCTTGCGGGATGAAGGGACTGGAGACTGGAAGGAGTCCATGGAGCCGATTCCGATCCCAAATCCGATCCCAAATCCGATCCTGTGGGGCGGGAGGGGACATGGAGGGACTTGGGGCACCGGGAGAAGGATTTGGGAATGGGGGGCCTGGGAATTTGGGGGTCTTGGATTGGGAATGAGGGGCCAGGATTTGGGAATTTGGAAGGTCCTGGATTTGGGAATTGGGGGTTCCCAGGTTTGGGATTTTGGAAGGTTCCGGATTTGGGAATTGGGGGTTCCCAGGTTTGGGATTTTGGRAGGTTCYGGATTTGGGAATTGGGGGTTCCCAGGTTGGGAATTTGGGAGGTCCTGGGTTCACGAATTTGGGAGGTTCTGGATTTGGGAATTTGGGAGGTCCCAGATTCAAGAATTGGGGAGTCTTGGATTGGGAATTTGGGAGGCCCCGGATTCGGAAATTTAGGGGTTCCCAGGTTTAGAAATTTGGGAGGTCCTGAATTTAAGAATTGGGAGTTCTCAGGTTTAGGAATTTGGAAGATCCTGAGTTGGGGGTCTTGGATTGGGAATTTGGAGTTCCCAGGTTTGGGATTTTGGGAGGTCCTGAGTTCAGGAATTTGGGAGGTCCTGGATTTGGGAATTGGGGGGTCATGTATTGGGGATTTGGGGGTTCCCAGATTTGGGAATTTGGGAGTTCTCAGATTTAGGAATTGGGGCAAGTTGGGGAATTGGGAAGGTCCCAGATTCAGGAACTGGGGGTTCCCAGATTTGGGAATTTGAGGGTCCTAGATTTGGGAATTGGGGGTCCCAGGTTTGGGAATTCGGGAGCTCCCAGATTTGGGAATTTAGGATGTCCCGGATTTGGGAATTGGGTCCTACCTCGAAACGGGATCCGCTGTGGGCGGCGCTGATCCGGG
>NW_026627066.1:0-965 GCF_030028575.1 Malurus melanocephalus
TCCCAGAGAAAAGTCTTCCGGGGCGATGCAGGACTGGGGCGGTTGTGCCGAGCAGGGGGTGTCCCACAAACCCCTCGGCAAAGAGAGACCCCTCCCGGGCACAGATGTGCCTTGAGAGCTCCCCATTCGCGGATTTAAGACACAGCATCTGCCAGCGTGGGTRTCCTGCACAAGCAATAATAACCCCCCAGAGCCGGGCTCTGAGGAGGTGTCGGCAAGAAAAGAAAGGGAAAAAAAAGGGAAAAAAAACGGCATAATGAGGCTGAGATGATTGAAATCAGGAAGAGCAGCCCCAGGGCGATGCAAGGCCCTGGGGGGCTGGGATTCCTGCGGGTTCAAAAGCTTTTGGGGTCGTTTTCTTTGAGTTGCAAAGTCCAAGTCTGGAGGAAGGAAGGACCTGGCTCCTCCTGTGCAGGGAGGCCCTGCAGCTTGGGAAAGAAGAGGAGAGAAAAGCTTGGGACAAGCAGTCCTGGAGGAGTCCTGACTGACACCTCCTGCACCCTCCGGCGCTGAGGACGGCGGGTCGATGTCCCCGGGGCCGCCACGGGGGTGGTTCCTGATTCCCTCCCCACCCCTTCCCCGGTTTTGCCCTGGCTCTGCCTCAGGGCGTGGATTTGTACGTGGGAGAAGGAATGGAGCCGGGAGGGAAGAGCCTGGCTGTGACCTGGAGGATGCGGGGAGCTCATTGCTTCCTCCTCCTTCTCCTCCTCTCTCACCTCCCATGTGCACCCTGCAGGTGCCACCTCTGTCCCTGTTCCTGCAGGGACATTCCCCAGCTGGATGTCCTTTGTCCAGCCAGTGATGGGCAGGGGGAGCTGGAGGGGGCAGCTGCCCATCCCTGATGGAATCCCGGAGTGGCACAGGAGCATCTGAGGGGTTGGGAGCTTTGTGGGGCACCGGTGGCTGCTCAGAACATCCCCCAAACACCATCCTGCTGTCAGACGGTGCCCCTCATCCATCCATCC
>NW_026627066.1:5405-6701 GCF_030028575.1 Malurus melanocephalus
CCATCAGGGCCATCGATGCCATCGATGCCATCAGGGCCACCAATGCCATCGATGCCATCAGGGCCACCAATGCCATCAAGGTCATCAGTGCCATCGGTGCCATCAATGCCATAAGGGCCATCAATGCCATGAGGGACATCAGGGCCATCAGTGCCATCGATGCGATCAGGGACATCAATGCCATCAATATATCAGTGCCATCAATGCCATCAGTGCCATCAGGGCCACTTTCCCACCTGGAACAAGCAGCAGAACCCAGCAGAGGGTCCAGGGCTGCCCCGTGGCTCAGTGGATTAAATCAGCGTTTCACACAGTCCTAGAAGCAGGAAAGCACCTTCGAAACGGGGCCTTTTTCCCTTGGTTGTGATCAGACAAATGAGGAATTTCACAGCTGRAAAAGCAAATTCCTGGCAATTCCCTTCTTTCCCTGGGCAGCTTTCTGCAGGAATTCTGTAATTATGTTCCTTTCATTCTTTGGTATATTTTAAAGATGATATAATTCATTAGGGGAAAATTGTGATGCGTTAACAGTTYCCTTCCTGTGAGGATGGTGAGGCCCCGGAATGGATTTCCCAGAGTAGCTGTGGCTGCCCCTGGATCCCTGGAATTGTCCCAGGTCGGGCTGGATGTGGCTKGGAGCACCCTGGGACAGTGGGAGGTGYCCCTGCCATGGCAGGGGTGGCACTGGGTGGGCTTTAAGGACCCTCCCATCCCAAACCAGTCCCGGTTGCCGCTGGCCATGGGGTGCACGGTGCTGGTTGTCCCCTCCCAGAGCCCTGCGCCTCCTCCCGGAGCTGATCCAGGCGTGACTCAGCCCCAAGGTGGTTYTTTATCGGTTCTCACACTCCTAGGAGCGGCCGCGGCCACAGCCACACCCCCGACTGGGCTGGGGAACCGGGGACGGGAAATAAATCCATGGGGAGGGAGCTGTGATCTCCCCACAGGGGTGGCTGCAGCCTCACAGCCCCCACCGAGTYCCACCCCAGCCCCTCAAAGCCCCAGAGTCAGGGTCCTGCTGTCCTGGCTCCATGGTTGGGCTCAAGCTGTGAAATTTTCCATTTTTCTGGAATTTCCCTGGAATCCATCAATCCCAAAGCCTGCTCATCCCACATTTGCTGCTCCCAGGAGAGATCCCTGCAGCTGGCTGCYCACAGAACCCGCCCATCCCACTGTGGCACCTCTGAGTGGCATCACCGAGTGACCAGAAGGGAGGAAATAATGAAAAAATTGGTGTTTAGAGTGTTTAAAAGTGACTTTATCCTAGAGGGGATAAACATCGATGGGAGGAGACCACAG
>NW_026627067.1:0-1240 GCF_030028575.1 Malurus melanocephalus
CAGTGGATGAGGAGTTTGAGGCGGTGTCGGAGCAGCTCCTGCGCCGCACGCGGGCGATGCTCAACAAATACCGGCTGCTGCTGCTCGAGGAGTCGCGGGTGAGCCCCGGATCCCAGGAATTGTCCTGAATACCCCAAATCCTGGGAATGCACCCTGATCCTGGGAATGCCCCTGAATCCCGGGAATGCCCCCAAATACCCCCTAATCCTGGGAATTGTCCTGAATACCCCAAATCCCGGGAATGCACCCTGATCCCGGGAATTGTCCTGAATCCTGGGAATGCACCTGAATCCTGGGAATGCCCCCAAACCCCGGGAATTGTCCTGAATCCTGGGAATGCCCCCAGATCGCGGGAATGCCCCCAAATCCTGGGAATGCCCCCAAATGCCCCCAAATCCTGGGAATGCCCCTGGATCCCGGGAATTTTCCCCAAATGCCCCTGAATCCTATTCCCCCGAATGCCCCCAAATCCCGGGAATTGCCCCAGATCCTGGGAATGTCCCTGAATCCCGGGAATTGCCCTGAATACCCCAAATCCCGGGAATGCGCCCAAATCCCAGGAATTCCCCGAATGCCCCCAAATGCCCCCGAATCTCAGGAATGCCCCCAAATCCCGGGAACACCCCCGGGTCATGGTGATCCTGGCATTCCCGGTGACCGTGGTGTGTCCATGTGTCTGTGTGTCCATCCCGTGTCCGTGTGTCCATCCCTATGTCCATCCCATGTCCCCGTGTCCATCCCGTGTCCATCCCGTGTCCATCCGTGTCCATGTGTCTGTGTGTCCATCTGTGTCCGTGTGTCCATCCCGTGTCCATCCGTGTCCCCATGTCCATCCCATGTCCCCATGTCCATCCCGTGTCCATATGTCCATCCCATGTCCACACATCCATCCGTGTCCGTGTGTCCGTGTGTCCATCCCGTGTCCATCCGTGTCCGTGTGTCCATCCCGTGTCCATCCATGTCCATGTGTCCATCCCATGTCCCCATGTCCATCCCATGTCCACACATCCATCCGTGTCCATGTATCCATCCCGTGTCCGTGTGTCCATGTGTCCATCCCGTGTCCGTGTGTCCATCCCGTGTCCATCCGTGTCCGTGTGTCCGGCAGCGGGCGAGCCCCTCGGCGGAGATGGTGATGATCGACCGCATCTTCATCCAGGAGGAGAAAACGGCGCTGGCGCTGGACCGGCAGCTGGCACGGGACAAACCAGGTGGGACGGTGGGATTTGGGATTTGGGGT
>NW_026627067.1:3370-4837 GCF_030028575.1 Malurus melanocephalus
CGCAACCCCCAAAGCTCGGCTTTCCCAGGCCCGGCTCGGCGCCCCGAGCCCTTCCTACCCCCTCCCAGCCACAACGGCGGCCTGGGCGCCGCCCGCACCTGCACCAGATGACCACGGGCACCGGTGCTGACCGCAACCGGCACTGACCGCAACCGGCACTGACCGCGGGCACCGGTGCTGACCGGAACCGCCGCCGCCGGAGCGCCCACGAGCCCGGGAACAGCGGGAAATGCTGGGATCAAACCCGGGAACAGTGGGAAATGCTGGGATCGGGATCGGGATTGGGATCGAGCCCGGGAAACAGCGGGAAATGCTGGGATTGGGATCAGGATTGGGATCGAGCCTGGAAACCCAGCAGAAAACGCTCGGGATCGGGATTGGGATTGGGAGCGAGCCCGGAACACCCAGCAGGAAACGCTCGGGATTGGGATTGGGATCGAGCCCAGGAAACAGCGGGAAATGCTGGGATCGGGATCAGGATTGGGATCGAGCCTGGGAACAGCCTGAAACGCTGGGATTGGGATTGGGATCGAGCCCGGGAACCCAGCGGGAAACGCTCGGGATTGGGAACGCCCACGAGCCCGGGAAATAGCGGGAAATGCTGGGATCGGGATCAGGATTGGGATCGAGCCCGGGAAATAGCGGGAAATGCTGGGATTGGGATCAGGATTGGGAGCGCCCACGAGCCCAGGAACAGCGGGAAACGCTGGGATCGGGATTGGGATTGGGAGCGACCCCGGGAACCCAGCGGGAAACGCTCGGGATCAGGATTGGGATCGAGCCCGGGAACAGCCTGAAACGCTGGGATTGGGATTGGGATCGAGCCCAGGAACCCAGTGGGAAATGCTGGGATCGGGATTGGGATCGGCGTCGGCATTGGGATCGGGGTCGGAGCTGCCGGGGATGGGGGAGCAGCGGGAACTCCGGGAGTGACCCCGGGATTGGAGCGTCCTTGGGATGGAGAAGAGGAACAGAAACCTGGGAAATCCGAGAGATTTGGGAAGTTCAGGAGTGATCCCAAGATTGGAGCATCATAGGATTGGGGAGAGGAACAGAAACCTGGGAAATCCGAGAGATTTGGGAAATTTGGGAGTGATCCCGAAAGGAGGAGAGGAACGGGAAATCCAAGAGATTTGGGAGATTGGGGAGTGACCCCGGGATTGGAGTGACCCTGGGATGGAGGAGAGGAACAGGAAATCCGAGAGATTTGGGAGATTTGGGAATGATCCCGGGATGGAGGAGAGGAACAGGAAATCTGGGAAATTCAGGAGTGATCCCAAGATTGGAGCATCATAGGGATGGAGAAGAGGAACGGGAAATCCGAGAGATTTGGGAGATTCAGGAGTGATCCCGGGATTGGGGAGAGGAGCAGGAAATTTAGGAATGATCCCAGAATTGGGGAGAGGAATGGGAAATTCGGGAGTTCCCCGGGATCATTAGAGGAATGGGAAATTCAGGAATTCGGGA
>NW_026627068.1:0-1839 GCF_030028575.1 Malurus melanocephalus
GCGGAATTCCCGGGAATCTCACCCAGCAGCATGAGGGGTCTCCCGGACAGGGAGGAGCTCTCCAGGTGCAGAACCACGAGGCTGCTGCTGATCCGCAGCGCCCGCGCCACGAACGGCGCCGAGGGCTCCAGCAGCGGCGTGCAGCGGGCGTCCAGGTACTGCAGACAGCTGGTCTGGGGGAAAAAATAACAGGAATTGGGGAAAAAATTGGGAAAAAATTGGGGAAAAATCGGGAGAAATTAGGGAAAAAAATAGGGGAGAAATCGGGGAAAAAAATGGGGAGAAATCGGGAGAAAAATGGGCAAAAACTGGGGAGAAATCGGGAGAAATTGGGGAGAAATCGGGATAAATTAGGGAAAAAATTGGGGAGAAATCGGGGAAAAAATGAGCAAAAACTGGGGAGAAATCGGGAGAAATCGGGAGAAATTAGGGAAAAAATTGGGGAGAAATCAGGGGAAAAACTTGGGGAGAAATCAGGGAAAAATTGGGGAAAATCAGGGAAAAATTGGGGAGAAATCGGGGGAAAAAATTGGGGAGAAATCGGGGAAAAATTGGGGAAAATCAGGGAAACAATTGGGGAGAAATCGGGAGAAATTAGGGGAAAAAACTGGGGAGAAATCAGAGGGAATTGTGCTGTGGGCGTCCAGGTACTGCAGGCAGCTGGTCTGGGGGAAAAAACACCAGAAATGGGCAAAAAATAACAGAAATGGGAAAAAAAATCACAGGGAATAGTGCAACGGGCGTCCAGGTACTGCAGACAGCTGGTCTGGGGGGAAAAATAACAGGAATTGGGGAAAAAATTGGGAAAAGATTGGGGAAAAATCGGGAGAAATTAGGGAAAAAATTGGGGAGAAATTGGGGAGAAATCGGGAGAAATTAGGGAAAAAATTGGGGAGAAATTGGAGAAGATCAGGGAAAAAATTGGGGAGAAATCGGGAGAAATTGGGAGAGATTAGGGGAAAAATTGGGGAAAAAATTGGGGAAGATCAGGGAAAAAATGTGGAGAAATCGGGAGAAATTAGGGAAAAAATTGGGGAGAAATCGGGGAAAAAATTGGGGACAAATCGGGAGAAAAATGGGCAAAAACTGGGGAGAAATCGGGAGAAATTGGGGAGAAATTAGGGAAAAAATTGGGGAGAAATCGGGGGAAAAATGGGCAAAAACTGGGGAGAAATCAGGAGAAATCAGGAGAAATTGGGGAAAAAATTGGGGAGAAATCGGGGGAAAAATGGGAAAAAACTCGGGAGAAATCGGGAGAAATTGGGGAGAAATCGGGATAAATTAGGGAAAAAATTGGGGAGAATTCGGGAAAAAATTGGGGAAAAATTGGGGAGAAATCGGGGAAAAAATTGGGGAGAAACTGGGGAGAAATCAGAGGGAATTGTGCAGCGGGCGTCCAGGTACTGCAGGCAGCTGGTCTGGGGGAAAAAACACCAGAAATGGGAGAAAAAATAACAGAAATGGGAAAAAAAATCACGGGGAATAGTGCAGCGGGCGTCCAGGTACTGCAGACAGCTGGTCTGGGGGAAAAATCAGAAGGAAAAAATTGGGGAAAATCAGGGAAAAAACTGGGGAGAAATCGGGGAAAAAATGGGCAAAAACTGGGGAGAAATCGGGAGAAATTGGGGAGAAATCAAGGAAAAGTTGGGGGGAAATTGGGGAAGATCAGGGAAAAAATTGGGGAGAAATCGGGAGAAATTAGGGAAAAAATTGGGGAGAAATTGAGAAAAAAAACTGGGAATGGGCAAAAAATTGGGGAGAAATCAGAGGGAAAAATTGTGGAGAAATCCCTGGAAAAAGTTGGGAATTCCGAGGTTTCTGCCCAGAGTGGGCTCAGCC
>NW_026627068.1:4750-5726 GCF_030028575.1 Malurus melanocephalus
CCAAATTTTGGTTCATTCCTGGCTGGGAATTCCCTTGGGAAGAGGGAGAGGAAAAGGGGCTGGAAAAAATGGGGTGGAAAAGGGTGAAAAAAAGGTTGGGAAAAGGGACTCACCCTTCAGATCCAAGCAGTCTATCCTGGGAGTCAGATCCTTAAATTCCTGGAAAACACCAAAAAAGGGGAATTTTCCAATTTGGGAAAAGGAGGAGAAGGGAGAGGGGAAAAGGGAATTTAGCAAAAAAACCCTGGCAAAAGCCTTCTCCTTCCCCAGAGGAAAATTTGGGAATTCTCGAACTGGAAACTGAGGCTGAGGAATCTTGGGAATTCCTGGAGCAGAACATGGTGGGGGGAAATCCCAAAATTCCCAAAATGAGAGAAAAGTTTAAAAAAAAACTTTTTGAGGAGAAAAACTGGGAATTTCTSCAGAGGGAAAATCCCATGGAAAACCAACCCCCGGATCGGGATAAAACCAGGAAGAGGCGACACTGCCAAACCCAAAAATGCAGAAAAACGGGATTTTTTTCCCTGAAAATGCAGAAAAATGGGATTTTTTCCCCCCAAAATCCAGAAAAACAGGATTTTTTTACCCCAAAAATCCGGAAAACCAGATTTTTTTCCCCAAAAAATGCAGAAAAATGGGACTTTTTTCCCCCAAAAATGCAGAAAAATGGGATTTTTTTGGGGAAATTCTGTGATTTTGGGAATTCTGCTGATTGTGGGGATTTTGGGATCCCGGAATTCCGGGATTTACCTGGATTTGCTTGAGGAGTTTGGGAATCTGGCGGCAGTTGAGCTTCTGGCAGGCCTGGCGGTAAGCGGCCAGCACTTCCTCCACCGTCACATTTTGGGCTGAAAAAACGGGAAAAAAGATCGGGATCAGGAGGGAAAAGGGAGAATCTGGGGTGGGGGATCCGAAGGGATGGGATTTGGGAATGGATTGAGGGATTTGGGATGGGGGAAGGAGGGAAAAGGGAGTG
>NW_026627069.1:0-1278 GCF_030028575.1 Malurus melanocephalus
ATAACAGTAACAGATCAGCAATCTCCCTGTTCAGATCTTGGAGCATGAGCTTTAYAATCTGGTTTTAGCCAGCATTTCCTGCCCCTGTCCCATGAGCATGGACAGACTGGCCATAAACCAAGGCTGACACACCAAAGGTGCTTCAGCACCTCTTAAATCAGCACCACTTGAGAAGTCAAGGCATTATAGAGAAAGAGGGAAGATAAATCTCTGTTATACACCTACTGCTGACCACTGTCAAGAATGAAAACCTTCCTGTTGGGTCTTGTACTCTAAAAACCATTATGTTAAAACAAAATAGTTTTATAACCGCATATCCCAAAATTCTGTAGGAAAGGTTTGTCAGTAAGGAATGAAATGGATTTCACCCATAAAAAGTTTTCAAGATAGATTGAAAGGTCACTTGTTAGAAAATCCCCCCTGCAAATAAAAATTAAGTCCTTTACTTTTTCAGTACTTCAAATTTATTTTTTATGCTCCATCGAACTTTTCCAGTAATTGACACACTTTGCCAGATAAAGCACTCAAAAAAGATTTTCATGTAGGCTATTTTTAAAAAAATAATTATACTCTATAATGCTAGTCTTATGAAAGTATTAGTATCTTTGCATATTATTCATAATGGATAAAAAAATCAGGCCTCCCTTCAGAACAGAAGAATTAATTGTACATTCATCATCATATAAATGAAGAAAAGTAATGAAGCTTAGTTGTTTTTCTGAAATATCTGTTTTAAGAAGCCTTGGACAAAGAAATGTTCAAACATTTATCCTTTAATTATAAAAAATAAACCACAAGGAGTAATGCTTAACTGATTTTATAGGTTTGAATTAATTTTAAATAATATGTGTGCGAACTGATAGCCTTGGCTAACAGCTAATAAAATCAAGGGATTCATCCTGTACACTGCTATTTGCATCTGCTTAGAAACATGGAATTATTCTTCTTTTGTCAGTGCAGTCCTCTTCTGACGAGAATAAGGCTGGGACCTAAATCACTTGAAGTCTTCCTCAATTTCAGGTAGCATGACTGTGAGGTTTTAACAGAAAAATAATTTTCTTTCTGCTGTTAAAAGTAGGAGGCTGTGGAAGTCTAGAAAATGCGTATCAGGTAATCCACCAGGGCAGTGGAGGAGTTCAGTTTGGCAAGTTTGGGTTGCTCACTGCAACCCCAGTGCAATGGTCCACCCATCTCAGTACAACTCCATTGATTGCTCAAATTTTTTTAAATGAAAAAATATTTTGTTGCTTCAAGCTTACGGCAATAGCTTCCTTTCCC
>NW_026627069.1:3543-5023 GCF_030028575.1 Malurus melanocephalus
TGGGATGCCTTGAATTAGCCATTCAGCATCAAAAAATGTTGAATACCTCTTACATTTTCAAAGTCTGCTCAGGACATCCTGAAAGCTGAGGTATGTCCAGAACTTTCACTGCTTTAATGAATTTACAGACATAACAGCATTTACATACCTTAATATTCTGCCACATGAGCAAATTGCAGTCTTAATGTTACCAGACATTTCCTGTGCAGGCAGCAAACTGCATTTTCACAAATGGAGAACTCAAAACCCACAGTTTTGCTGAGGTTGTTGTGTCTCGGGGTGTGAATTCGGGTTTGCAGTCCCACATTATTGCTGGGGTCACTTGTGACCTGTGAATCCTCTGTCCTGAGAAAATAAATATTTGAGCTCAGTTA
Organism: Malurus melanocephalus; assembly: GCF_030028575.1. Lineage (NCBI taxonomy): Eukaryota > Metazoa > Chordata > Aves > Passeriformes > Maluridae > Malurus > Malurus melanocephalus. The sequence continues at coordinate 3,918 of NW_026627069.1, forward strand.
AGGAATAAGCAAGCACAAGCAAAAACTAAATCGACTTTCTGAGCTGGACATCAGGAAAGATTTCATTACAACCCTAATAAGGAAATAAATTCTTAATCCTTGTTTAGAAGGAGCTGTTTATATGCTGAACCAGTAGGGTAAATTCTGTCCCCTTTGGGTTTTTGACTCTGTACCTGTCAGCACAATTTGACAGGAGCTTCCCAGAGGAGTTCAAACACACTGGCGTGCAGTAAAGGAGATTATTTGAAGTGTAATGAGTCTGTAGGGTGGAACAAGCACCATCCATCACTGTCTCACAGAGAAGCTGGTGTGACCCCAAGATCTGCCATCCTCTAAGCAGACCTCTCAGCCCCCTGAGCTCAACCTGTTTCTTCTCACACGCTTTTAGAAAAGGTTGTGTTTGACTTTGGCAGGCCTTCCTCTCTGCTCTGTTTACTTACATCTGACTGGAGAAATTGCAGCAGAGCAGGAGCTCCTCTGCATGAGCAGGCATGAAATGAGAAGAGCAAACACTCTTCCAGCAGCGTTTTGGAGAACACTTAATGCTGTTATCTGCACATTAGTTTATGGAAAGACAAACAGCAGTAGCAGCAAATACCTTTGAAAAGCAACCCCTGAGCTGTGTCAATACCCAGCTTGCCTTTCAGCTGGAACAGTGTCTAGGTGAATTTGACCACCTAGAAGAGAGCGGAATGAAAATTTGGATTACTTACATTTTAATGTGTCCTAGACCAGCATCTCCCACACATTAATTGCAAGGTTGGAGAGGTTTGTGTTCCATTGCCAGCAGCAGCTTTCAAAAGTGATGTGTGAGCACACACCCTGCCTCACCTAGAAGCTGGGATTTTTTTACTGAAACCTTAACAAATATCTTGGTAAACACAAATACATAGTGACTTTAGTATAGAAATTAACATAGCTGTTAATTCCTGCTCTTGTGCAGGAGGAAGGAGGGTCTTTTTTAAACTATGGGAAAGCAGAATCATGACCTGCTGTGTAGCTAAAGCTGCTCAGCTGGGCAGGCTGTGATACCAACGTGTGGCTAAGAGCTTTTAACAGATGCCATTTAGGCTCTCCATTTAAAGAAATGAGCTTTCACCTCTAAT
>NW_026627070.1:0-1372 GCF_030028575.1 Malurus melanocephalus
GGGTGGGCACCCCAATGCCCAGAGCCCCCCCACATCTTCAGGATGTGCTGGGTGGGAAACTGTTGCCCCCCACCCTTGGATTTTGGGGGGGATTTGGGGTGGTTACCCCAATGCCCAGAGCTTCAGGCAGCTGTGCCAGGCTGGGAGGGGTGTCAGGGTGAGCACCCCAATCCTCAACATCCCATGAGGTGGGCACCYCTGTCCCTGGTACCTCGGTGCCCTGGGGACCCCTGCCAGGCTGATGTGGCTGTCTGGGTGTTGGGGACACTCAGCCCTGTGGGAGGGAGAATCCCCACAGATGGAAGATCGGGAGAGGGACAATTCCATGGGCAGAGTGTGCCAGGACACCAGGGAGAGGTTCCAGCTAAAAAAAAGGAGATTGTGATGGGATATTGGGAAGAGATTCCTCACTGTGAGGGTGGCCAGGCCCTGGCACGGGGTGCCCAGAGAAGCTGTGGCTGCCCTTGGATCCCTGGAAGTGCCCAAGGATAGATCTTGAAGCACCCTGGGACAGTGGAAGGTGCCAGGGTGGCACTGGATGAGCTTTAAGGTCCCCTCCAACCCAAACCATCCCACGATTCCACGATCCCCTAACCATCCCCCTGCTCCCCTGCAGACCGGACGGGGCTGATCTGCGTGGAGAAGATCGAGAAGTGCCAGGAGACATACCTGCTGGCCTTTGAGCACTACATCAACTACCGCAAACACAACATTCCCCACTTCTGGCCCAAGCTGCTGATGAAGGTGACGGATCTGCGGATGATCGGCGCCTGCCACGCCAGCCGCTTCCTGCACATGAAGGTGGAGTGTCCCACCGAGCTCTTCCCCCCCCTCTTCCTCGAGGTTTTCGAGGACCAGGAGGTGTAGGGCTGACACCCCCCCCACCCTGTGCCCCCCCAAACCCGCTCTGGCCCCCCCAAATCTTTCTCGTCCCCCTGTAAGGACAAGGGGATGCTGCGCCCAGGGTGGGGGTCCTGCTGTGCCCCCCGACGGCCACCCCCCACCCCCGCCCCAGGACTTGACGAATTTTGTTTGTTTGCACAGGGAAGGGCCCCGACGGTTGAGCGTTCCCTTTATTGTCCTTCTCTTCGTAGATTATTATTTTTTAAGCATTTATTTCCCTCCCTGAGAGGCTAAAATATTAAACTAACTGCACTTTGGAAGGAGGAGGAGGAGGAGGAGGAGGAGGAGGAGGAGGAGGAAGAGCAGGGAGGAGAGGAGGGGGCTCTGGGCTGCACAGGGAGAGGCTGCCCCGGCCGGGGGGGCCGTGGCCATATGCACTTTTGGCCGGGCAGCAATTTGGGGGAACTGGGGTGGGGGGCCAGGACCCCCTCCATAGCAGGGCAGGGGCTGGGATCCCCATCCCCCATAG
>NW_026627070.1:3642-5180 GCF_030028575.1 Malurus melanocephalus
TTAAACCCTTTTGTGTTTTGGTCAGGATTTTAAAGAAAGATATTTTTATGGTAATTGTTGCTGGTCTATTTTACTATATATTTATGTAATAAATATATGATGAAAAAAAAAAACCAACCAACCAAACCCCCACCCCCAGACCCACCCCCCAACGCGGCCGGATCCGGCCTCTTCGTCCCACTCCCGGCCGCAAGAACGGGGGGGATCGGGGCGAGAGGACCCCCCGGCGCTGCCAGCGGAGCCGTGGGGGCGGCGCCCAATTTGGGGTGGGGGGTGTCCCAGCATCCTGGCGCCCACGCTGGGGTGAACGAATCCCTGCGAGTCCGGCGGGCGCCACGGGGGCGGTGCTGCCCCGAGGTGGGGAGGGGGGAGTCTGTGTGTCCCCCCGCTGTGGTGTATGTACAGGGGTGGGCGGGGGGGAGGGTCCGGGGTGGAGGGCACTACTGGGCGTCGATGCGGAAGGAGAGCAGCTTCTCGGAGTGGAGGTTGTTGAGGGTGCGCAGGTCCGGCAGCTTCAGCAGCAGTTTGGTGAAGCGCGAGGTCTCGGCCGGGCGCGTCTTCAGCACGAGGGCGCGCAGGGCCCGCAGCAGCGTCTCCTGCAGCTGCTCCACTGACGCCGTGTCCTCCATGCCCGAGCGGTCTGTGCGGGACAGGGGGTCAGGGGCGGCGGGGAGACACCCCAGTTCCACCCCAGTTCCACCCCCAAGACACTCTGATCCCCCCCCGAGCATCACCCTGAATCCCCTGCTGTTCCCTGGTATCACCTCAATGCCACCTCAGTGCCACCCCTGACTGCCCCAAACACCCCACAAATCCCCTGATCCCGCCCCCAAACCTCTCAATACTTGATCCCAGCCCCAAATCCCTTAACCTCCCCCAAAATGCCCCAAACCCCRCCATGCCCACCTGCCGAGACAAGGACGACGGCGGTGAAGAGCCCCAGCTCCTCGTCGCTGAGCTCGAGGGCGCTGAGCTTCTCGCTGAAGTCGAACATGGCCCCGAGCAGGTCCCCCATGCCCATGGCCCACAGCTCCTCCAGCCCGTACCGCGTGCGGCTCATGAACGTCACCGTCTGCTCCTTCACGTCAAACAGCGACGCGAAGCGAACCATCAGCACCTGCGGGCAGGGGCAGGATATGGGACCGGGTACGGGACAGTGCCACCAGCGCCGTGCTTCATGCCTGGGACATCGGGATCTGTGCCACAGCTCCCAAATGTGGGGCAGTGCTGTGCCATGGGGCACCAGGGTGATGCCAGGGGCACCGTGCCATGCCGTGGGCTCTGTGATGCATGTTGTGGCTACCAAATGTGGGGCACCAGGCCAGGGGCACTGTGCTCCATGCTACGGCTCCCAAATGTGGGGCAGTGCTGTGTCACTGGGCCATGCCATGGGCTCTGAAATCCCTGCTGTGACTACCAAATGTGGGGTACCAGGCCATGGGCACTGTGCTCCATGCCATAGCTCCCAAATGTGGGGCATTACAATGCCACGGGGCACCAGGCAATGCCAGGGGCACTGTGCCATGCCATGGGCTCTT
>NW_026627071.1:0-1156 GCF_030028575.1 Malurus melanocephalus
TCCCTTCTCCCTTGATTTAAACTGCCAAATGCACACAGAAATTGTGATGTTCCTGTGAACAGCAACCCCATGCCCATCACCCAGTTATTTATTTTTATGCTGCCAATAACAGCTCTGCCTAGGAATAATCATATCAACACTAATTCACTCTAAAAGCACATGAGCACAGTTCAAATAAATAAATAAACAAATCAATAATCAGTCCCTGAAGTTTACAGCAGAAATCCTGTGBCTTGCTGGGAATGCAAGTAACTAATCTATGGAGAAGACAGAAAGAATGAAAAAGAATGAAAAAAAGAATGGGGAAAAAGCCAAAAACCAGTGACTCTAAAATTAATGATTTTTTTTTTCTTCTTGTTACTTCATGTCTGTTACACACTTACCAGTCACAATCCTGTGTTGAATGTGGATTTTAGGAACTGCAAATCTGGATTTTGGCACAGAGATTTTTCCTYGTCTCTCAGTCCTTCCAAAGCACAGATCAACACTATTGACCTCTGACTCTGCTGAATGCAATCACATTGCATTCARTGATAAATGTGATAAATGGTGTGGGTAAACTTAGCAATAATTACATATTGTTGTTTTCCTTCTCTGTTTCTTCCCCATGTACAAGTGGGAAAAAACCCCAGTGCCTTTCTGCCCCAGGTTGAAATCCTCCTGCCAGTGATGTTCAGCTCTTTTGTGGCTCAGAAAGTCCTTTCTGGCCTGTGAAGCTGATCCAATAACCTGGGATCTGTGCTGTGAATATTTTGGCGGTGATGCTGTCCTTCAGAGAGATCGTGTTTGGTTTTATAACTCTGATTGCTCTTCCAACTTTGAACTTCCTTTGTTCCCTAAGTTCATCTCATTTCTTTGTTCAACTGAGTGGAACTTTAGCCCAGTGCAGAGCAAGCATTCCAACACCTGTAAGAATGCTAGAGGACACAAATAATGAGGAAATGGACATTTGAAATGAAAAAAAATTGCAAATGTGAGGAGTGATGCWYRCCTACACAAGGTAACASCACTTYTGGAAAACCCTCTASTGGATTTGMTCTTGCACTGTGTATTTTATCTTTGTGACATGTAGCTACAGTGCACAAGGAGTCTGAATTCTTTCCTTAATAATGCCCTGGTTGCACTGGAGAAAATATCTTTAATTAAAGGGGAAGCA
>NW_026627071.1:3011-4948 GCF_030028575.1 Malurus melanocephalus
AAAATGAAGAACTCTGCTGAAAGATAAAGTTTGTTTGCTTATCAGATGAGCAGCTCTTGCAACGCTGCAGTTTCAGGAATGCTGTTTCCATTTGACTTTGAGGTGAACCTGAGATTCCTCAGGCACCAAAGGCTGTTCTGGGGGAGATAAGCTGAGCTCTGCCCCATGGCTCTGGTGTCTCACTGCCCCTGGAGACCTCCTAAATCACAGATTGATTTCAGCTCCTTCTTATCTCTAACGAGTGAGGGTGATTCAGGAGATTTGCCAGATGAAACAGGGAAATAATTTCGTCCTTTTTACAGCTGTGAGATAGAGGGGGAGCAGATTGGGCAAAGGGACAGAAAGTCCCGGTGGTAAATTAGGGAAGGTGTGGTCCGTGGTCTCACTTCATGTCCTTGCCACCAGCAACAGGCTCTGGCATCCATGGCTAAATAAATGACAAGGCAATGATTATAACTAGAAAAATTCTTTTTGACAAATGCTGTCTTGTTTGGAAAGCATGTCATCAATTTAATTTATTCCAGCACTCCTTATTGTGCTGCCTGGCTGGTTTGTAAACCATTGTGCACCAATTTCTTCTTGTTTCTAAGAGCTAAAGTAAATTAAGATCTCTTCTGATTTGATTCACAAAATGAGAAATTGGGATTAGAAGAGCACTCTTTTACCTTTCCAAAGTCATCTGGTTAATCAGATTTATGAATACATGGCATTATCAAATACAGATTTTCCCTGTTCCTGTGTGGATGGTTTTGAATGCTGACCCACGTGGCCCTAAATGTATATTCCTAAACTACTTAAATCCACAGAACACCTTTTAGATGTAAAAATGCCCTCCCTCCTCCCTTCCTTGGATATGTGCAATAGTGTCTGTACAGGCTTAGTAAGAGAATTACTGGAGATTGGAGCAGCTTTCCCAGTCTGGGAAAACAAAAATATATCCATGGAAGAGGAGGAAAACAAATGGAGAGAAGGAGGGAAGGGAAGGGAAGGGAAGGGAAGGGAAGGGAAGGGAAGGGAAGGGAAGGGAAGGGAAGGGAAGGGAAGGGAAGGGAAAGATAAAAGAAAAATAAAAGAAAAATAAAAGAAAGAAAGATGATTTTTCTGTTTATATCACCTCCCAAGCTTTAACAATGAAAAGCACACTTTTCCCAGGAACTCTTGGACATCTCCTCACAGATGGGACAGGCTGCTTACCCTGTCTGGTGTGCTGAGTTTATTCCTAGCAAGAGGAAGGATAATACATGGAGGCAGTGATGCTTTTCTCCCACAAATGGATCCAGGAGCTGATGCTGAGGTGCCCTCCAGAAAGGAGGAAACATTTCCAAGGTCATGTGAGCCATTTTCCTCCAAATCTTACTGAAAAACCCCAACTTTCCTTTTGAGAGCATATCCATTTTGGATTATTTATCCCATTATTTCTGTGGGAGACAGTGATAACTAAAAGCATTCATTACTGCTCAGTCCCTACGTTTGCATATTGATTTTAGCTCTTGATTATTGTACAATAGCACCCTTAATGGAGGACAGTGCAAGCTTTTAGCGCTGCAGTTAAGGTAGCACATCCGTGACAAATGGCAGAAATCTATTTAAAGTGCTAATGGATCTTTTACTGAACTTCTGTCAAGACTGTATTTTTTGGTTGATGACCCCAAAAAATTATGGATTCAATTAACATTCTGTTATTATTTCTATCTCCTTGAAAGCATTTCACATCTTTATCAGAAACAGTCATTTATTTCACATTAGAGATAAGCAGTGCTTTTTACACGGCTAACAGTAACTAATAGATGTCAATGCTCAGCCAAATTATTTTATAGACTCAGAAATTAAATATATCCAGCCACTGTCTCTGCTTTTTCTATTCCCTGAGAGGGAAGGCCTATTAGTAAATAGCTAAAGAGAATTTTTCCTCAGCTCAGCAGGAGCTTTGGCAGGCT
>NW_026627072.1:0-1970 GCF_030028575.1 Malurus melanocephalus
AGGGGGGAAAAGGGAAAATTTGGGTGCAGATCCCAAAAATTTGGGTGCAAACCCTAAAAAAGGGGGGAAAATGTGAAAATTTGGGTGCAGAATCCAAAAATTTGGGTGCAGAATCCAAAAATTTGGGTGCAAACCCTAAAAAAGGGAGGGAAAAAGGGAAAATTTGGGTGCAGAATCCAAAAATTTGGGTGCAAACCCTAAAAAAGGGGGGTTTAACATTTGAAATTTGGGTCCAGACCCCAAAAAGGGGGGGTTCAACCCCCAAAATTTGGGCCCAGACCTCAAAAATTCAGGTTTTGACCCCAAAATTCAGTCCCAAACCCCAAATGGGGGGAGTTCAACCCCAAAATTCGGGTTCAATCCCCAAAATTTGGGTCTAATCCCCCAAAATTTGGGTTCAGACCCCAAAATGGGGGGGTTCAATCCCCAAATTTTGGGTCCAGAACCCAAAATTCAGCCCCAAACCCCAAAATTCAGACCCCAAATGGGGGGTTCAACCCCCAAAATTCGGGTCTAATTCCCCAAATTTCAGTTTCAGACTCCAAAAGAGGGGTTCAGACCCCAAATTTCGGGTCTAATTCCCCAAATTTCGGGTTCATCCCCCAAAATTTGGGTCCAGACCCCAAAATTGGGGTCAAATCCCCCAAAATTCAGGCCCAGACCCCAAAATTCAGCCCCAAAGGGGGGGTTCAACCCCCAAAATTCGGGTCGAATTCCCCAAATTTCAGGTTCAGACCCCAAAAGGGGGGGGTTCAATCTCCAATGGGGGGATTTAGTCCCCAAATTTCGGGTTCAATCCCCAAAATTCGGGTCTCATTCCCCAAAATTCGGGTCCAGACCCCAGAAAGGGGGGGTTCAACCCCCAAAATTTGGGTCTAATCCCCCAAAATTTGGGCCCAGACTCCAAATTTCAGGTTCAGACCCCAAATTTCGTGTCCATCCCCCAAATGGGGGGGGTCCAATCCCCAAATGGGGGGGTTCAACCCCCAAATTTCGAGTTCAGACCCCAAAATTCAGGTGTAATCCCCCAAAATTCGGGTCTAATTCCCCAAATTTGGGTCTAATCCCCCAAAAATCGGGTTCAGACCCCAAATGGGGGAGTCCACACCCCAAATTGCGGGGGTCCAGACCCCAAATTGGGGGGGTTCAGACCCCAAAATTCAGGTCCAGACCCCAAAATTTGGACCCAGACCCCAAAAGGGGGGGGTTCAACCCCCAAATTTGGGTCTCATCCCCCAAAATTCGGGTCCACACCCCAAATTGGGGGGTCTCATCCCCCAAATTTTGGGTTCATCCCCAAAATAAGGGGGTCCAATCCCCAAATTTCGGGTTCAACCCCCAAATTTCGGGTCTAATTCCCAAAAATTCAGGTCCACACCCCAAATTGGGGGGGTCCAGACCCCAAATTTGGGTTTGGGATCCCAAAGGGGGGGTCCAATCCCCAAATGGGGGGTCCAACCCCAAAATTCGGGTGCAGACCCCAAAATTTGTGTCCATCGCCCAAATGGAGGGATCTCATCCCCCAAAATTCGGGTTTGGGACCCCAAAGGGGGGGGTCTTATCCCCCAAATTTCGGGTTCAACCCCCAAATTTCGGGCCCAGACCCCAAAATTCAGGTTTAATCCCCCAAAATTTGGGTCTAATCCCCCAAAGTCGGGTCTAATTCCCCAAATTTCGGGTTTGTGACCCCAAATTTCGGATTTATCCCCCAAATTTCGGGTCCAGACCTCAAATAGGGGGGTCCAGACCCCAAATTTCAGGTTTGAGGTCCCAAATTGGGGGGGTTCAACCCCCAAATTTCAGGCCCATCCCCCAAAAGGGGGGGTCCAGACCCCAAATTTCGGATTTATCCCCCAAATGTAGGGGTCCAGATCCCAAATTTCGGATTTATCCCCCAAATTTCGGGGGTCCAGACCCCAAACCCCCTCAGTGCTCGCTCAGCTCCAGCCCCCCCTGAGTCACCACCAGCC
>NW_026627072.1:3376-4738 GCF_030028575.1 Malurus melanocephalus
CATGGAGATTTCAGGGACCCCTCCCCAAATTTGGAGCCTCCTTTTTGTCCCTTTTTTATCCCCCGTGGAGATTTCAGGGACCCCTCCCCAAATTTGGGACCTTTTTGATCCCCCCGTGGACATTTTAGGGACCCCTCCCCAAATTTGGGACCTTTTTGTCCCCTTTTTATCCCTTTGCTGAAGCTTTTTGGATCCCCCTTCATGAGGGTTTTTGGGTTCCTCCCCGAGGTTTTTTGGGGTCCATCCCCAAAATTTTTTTGGGCTCCTCCCCGGGGATTTTTGAGTCCCTTCCCGGGGTTTTTTCGGTTCCTTCCTGAAGCTTTTTGGGTCTCCCTCATGAGATTTTTTGGGTCCCTCCCCGATATTTTTTTTGAGCCTCTCCTGAGGGATTTTTGGGTCCCTCCCTGAGGTTTTTTGGGATCCCCTTTCATGAGGGTTTTTGGGTCTCTCTCTGAGATTTTTTGGGTCTCTCTCTGAGGGGTTTTTTGGGTCCCTCCCCGAAATTTTTTTTTATCTCCTCCCCGGGGATTTTTGGGTCCCTCCCCGAGGTTTTTTGGGTTCCTCCCTGAGGTTTTTTGGGCTCCTCCCCGAGGTTTTTTAAGTCCCTCCCCAAAATTTTTTTGGGCTCCTTTCCCGGGGTTTTTTCAGTCCTTTGCTGAAGCTTTTTGGGTCTCCCTCATGAGATTTTTTGGGCCCCTCCCCGATATTTTTTTTCCCCTCTCCTGAGGCATTTTTGGGCTCCTCTCTGATATTTTTTTCCCCTCTCCTCAGGGATTTTTGGGCTCCTCTCTGATATTTTTTTTCCCCTCTCCTCAGGGATTTTTGGGTCCCTCCCCGATATTTTTTTTTCCCCTCTCCTGAGGGATTTTTGGGTCCCCATTCATGAGGGTTTTTGGGTCTCTCTCTGAGGTTTTTTGGGCTCTTCTCTGCTATTTTTTTCCCCTCTCCTGAGGGATTTTTGTGTTTTCAGGGTACCTCTCGCAGGTTCGGCACTCGCAGCCGCGGTTTCCCTCTCCAAAGAAGCCATCGCCGTAAAAACAAGTGATTTCTGTGCGGGGAGGRATGTCCCGCAGCGCCTGCACCCGCGCCCCGCCCGGCGCCGACACCAGCTGGGACCGAAAAATGGGAAGAGAGAGCCATGGATCCCAAAAATTCTGCCATGGACCCCAAAAAATGGGCAGAGACCGCCATGGACCCCAAAACGGCCGTCCCAAACGGGGAGGGAGCCCCTTTTCCCCTCAGAGTTCCCTCCTTTCTCTCCCCTCAGGGTTCTCTCCTTTCTCTCCCCTCAGGGTTCCCTCCTTTCTCTCCCCTCACGGTTCTCTCCTTTCTCTCCCTTTAGGGTTCTCTCCTTTCTCTCCC
>NW_026627073.1:0-932 GCF_030028575.1 Malurus melanocephalus
TGTCACATCCTGACCGTGTCCCCAGTGTCACATCCCAACCCTGTCCCCAGTGTCACATCCCGACCCTGTCCCCATTGTCACATCCCGGCCGTGTCCCCATTGTCACATCCCGGCCGTGTCCCCATTGTCACATCCCGGCCGTGTCCCCAGTGTCACATCCCGGCCGTGTCCCCATTGTCACATCCCGACCGTGTCCCCGTTGTCACATCCCGACCCTGTCCCCAGTGTCACATCACGACCGTGTCCCCAGTGCCACATCCCGGCCGTGTCCCCAGGTGTCACATCCCGGCCGTGTCCCCAGTGTCACACCCCGGCCGTGTCCCCAGTGTCACATCCCAACCATGTCCCCAGTGTCACATCACGACCGTGTCCCCAGTGTCACATCCCGGCCGTGTCCCCAGTGTCACATCCCGACCGTGTCCCCAGTGTCACATCCTGACCGTGTCCCCAGTGTCACATCCCGGCCGTGTCCCCAGTGTCACATCCCGACCCTGTCCCCAGTGTCACATCCTGACCGTGTCCCCAGTGTCACATCCCGACCGTGTCCCCATTGTCACATCCCGACCATGTCCCCAGTGTCACTTCCCATGGCTGTTAAATCTCCCCGGTGATGTCTCTCCAGCCCTGCCAAAGCCACCCCGACCGTGTCCCCAGTGTCACATCCCGGCCGTGTCCCCAGTGTCACATCCCAACCCTGTCCCCAGTGTCACACCCCGACCCTGTCCCCAGTGTCACACCCCGACCATGTCCCCATTGTCACATCCCAACCCTGTCCCCAGTGTCACATCCCATAGCTGTTAAATGTCCCCAGGTGCCACATCCCGTGCCCGTTAAATCTCCCTGGTGATGTCTCTCCAGCCCTTCCCAGGCCACCCCGACCGTGTCCCCAGTGTCACATCCTGACCATGTCCCCAGGTGCCACATCCACGTGG
>NW_026627073.1:3382-5067 GCF_030028575.1 Malurus melanocephalus
CTTTTCCCTTTTTCTCCTTTTTCGCTCTTCCCTCTTCCTCTTCCTTTTCCCTTTTCCCTCTTCCCTTTTCCCTCTTCCTCTTCCCTTTTCCCTCTTCCTCTTCCCTCTTTTCTCTTCCTTCTTCCATTCTTTCTTTATTTTCTCTTCTCCCTTTTTTTCCTTTGTCTCTCTTCCCTCCTCTTCCCTCTTCCATTCTTCCTCTATTTTCTCTTCTCTGTTTTTCCTGTTTCTCTCTTCCCTCTTCCCTCTTCCTCCTCCCTCTTCCCTCTTTCTCTTCCCTCTTCCATTCTTCTTTTATTTTCTCTTCTCCCTTTTTCCCCTTTTTCCCTTTTCCCTGTTCCCTTTTCTTTCTTCCCCCTTCCCTCTTCTCCCTTCCCTCTTCCTTCTTCCTCTTCCCTCTTCCCCCCTTCCCTCTTCCATTCTTCCTTTATTTTCTCTTCTCCCTTTTCCCCCCTTTTCCCTGTTCCCTCTTCCCCCTTCCCTTTTCCTTCTTCCCTCTTTCCCCTTTCCTCTTCCCTTTTCCCTCTTCCCTCCTCTTCTCTCTTCATTCTTCTATTCTTCCTTTATTTTCTCTTTTCCTTTTTTCTCTTTTTTCCCTCTTCCTCTTTCCCCTTTCCTCTTCACTCTTCCTCTTCCTTTTCCCTTTTCCCTTTTCCTTTTTCTCTTTTCCCTTTTCTCTTTTCCCTCTTCTCTCTTCCTCTTCCCTCTTTTCTCTTCCTTCTTCCATTCTTCCTTTATTTTCTCTTCTCCCTTTTTTCCCTTTTCCCTGTTCCCTTTTCCTTCTTCCCTCTTCCCTCTTCCCTCTTCTCTTTTCCCTCTTCCCTCTTCACTCTCCCCTCTCCCCTCTTCCCTCTTCTTCTCCCTTCCCTCTTCTTCTCCCTTCCCTCTTCCATTTTTCCTTTATTTTCTCCCTTTTTCTCCTTTTTCCCTCTTCTCTCTCCTGTTCTTCCTTTATTTTCTCTTCTCCCTTTTTTTCCTTTTCCCCTCTTCCCTTTTCCCTCTTCCCTCTTTCATTCCTCCTTTATTTTCTTTTCCCCCTTTTTCTCCCTTTTCCCTCTTCCCTCTTCCTTGTTCTGTTCTTCCTTTATTTTCTCCTCTCCCCTTTTAACCTTTTCCCCTTTTTCTTCTCTCCTGGCTCTGTGGTGCCACTCTGGCGGAGCTGTCCCGCTCCCACCCTGAGCCCGGTTGCCCGTCCCGCTCCCACCCAATCCCAATCCCGATCCCGCTCCCATCCCGCTCCCATCCTGATCCCGGCTCTCCTGTCCCGCTCCCACCCCAATCCCAATCCCAATCCCAATCCCACTCCCGTTTCCGGCTGACCCTGTCCCGCTCCTGTCCTGCTCCCACCCCAATCCCGATCCCACCCCAATCCCAATCCCACTCCCTCTCCCACCCCAATCCCAATCACAATCCCACTCCTGCTCCCACCCCAATCCCAATCCCACTCTCACTCCCGGCTGACCCTGTCCTGCTCTGGTCCCACTCCCACCCCAATCCCTCTCCCAATCCCAATCCTGATCCCRGCTGACCCTTTCCCGATCCCTCTCCCAGACCAATCCCACTCCCGCTCCCGGCTGACCTTGTCCCGTTCCCGTCCTGCTCCCACCCCAACCCAATCCCACTCCCGCTCCCACCCCAATCCCGCTCCCATCCCAATCCCAATCCCTCTCCCACCCCAATCCCAA
>NW_026627074.1:0-1404 GCF_030028575.1 Malurus melanocephalus
AAGGCATTCCCTCTTCAATGCCCCAAAATTGGACTCTCAGCCAGAGAGAGTGAGCTGCCCAAAAACAAAGTGTTTTTGGGAGAGTGTCCCCTTGCAGGTGAGTGCCACTCTTCCAGCAGTGCCCACTGTAGAGCTGGAAGCTGCTGCCCATGCTTACCCTCGCAGCTGACAGATCTTGTTTTCTGTGCTGGCCGTCTGCATCGCAGCCATCCACTCCTCGTATAGGTTGCTGACGAGGAGCTTGGAGGGGATGCTTCTCAGGAAGTCCTGCAATGACAAGGGCTGACGGTGAGSWTTGGAGCMYRGYAGCCCCGGCAGGAGCCTTTGCAGCTGCAGGGCAGAAGGACTGACCTTGAGGACGACGGCCAGCAACAGCACGGGCTGGCCGGCCATGTCCACAGGCCAGCCATGATCCAGGTCCTGCCGCAGCTCCTGAAGGGCTTTTGTGTTCCCTGCCCTCCGGAAGATGCCCTCAGTGCTGGGCCCTTGCTGCTTTATCACAGCCAGCAGGTCCTGTAGGAGAGGTGGGAGGGCAGAGACTTGTGTGAGGAGCTGCCCTTTTCCCAGAGTAACAGCCAGGACCTGAGCTCTGGCCCAGCCTGGGCTTCCTGCCTCCTGCCGCCAAGAGGCCGGGAGCAGGAGCCCAAGGCACGGCTGAAGAGCAAAATGGCCCCTGGCCAGGGGACACACATGGGGACACTGTCTGCGCAGCAGCCAGAGGGAGGGACGGGCAGCCCCCGTGAGCACTGCCTTACCTGGATGGGCTGGGGCAGAGTGCCGTCCTGGCCACAGACGGCTTCCAGGGGCTGCCCGAAGAGCGCCCTGCTGCAGCCGGAGCCCTCCTGTCCTGGCGCCTGGGCAGCCCCTGCTTGGCCCCGCTGTGGAGCAAAGGGCCAGGGCAGCCACCTCCTCCTCGTCCTGACGCTCCTCTCGGTCTTTGCTGCTGTAGAGAAGAGAGAGAAAGGCCATGGGGGGAGATCATAGGGCCAGCACTGCTGCAGCTTCCCCTCCCTTGTCCTGCCGTGTCCTGTCCTGCCCAGACCTGGCCCTGCCCAAGTTGTTGGTAGCACTGCAGGCTCTCTGTCCCTGCACAACCACCTCAATGGGCCATGTTCCAGTGGGAGCCCATTCCTCCCTCATGGTGCCAAAGCTGCATGGCCACACTCAGAGAACAAATGAGTGCAGCTCGGCTGCAGTTGGAGGTTGCCTTTGCTTCCAAACTCACCTGGGGAGAGGTCATGGTGTCCTCCATGCCTGGCTGTGTCCACTGCTGGTTCTTGCTGGAGTTCAGTCTGCAAGAACCAAGGTGTGCTCGCATTGCAGCCCCTCAGTTCAAAGGGCCACCAGCCATTGGCCACCCAGCCCCAGCAGCCTGAGCGTGGCTGAGCTGGGAGCCTCTGCCCT
>NW_026627074.1:3469-5069 GCF_030028575.1 Malurus melanocephalus
TGGACACAGCCAAGGCCAGGGCTCAGCTCCCTGCAGCTGCTGCCAAGGCTTTGCCTCCTGCAGCCCTGCCTGCACTCAGCTGCCTCTGTCCCCCAGGGACACTTTGGTGCCTCCAAAATGCTCAGCCTGGGCTGCAGYGKGAGCTGCTTYATCAGCAGCCTCTTCCTCAGCCTCTGCTGCTGTAAGGGCTTCTTCCTCCTCCCTGGCTGCAGGACTTGCCTCTTCCCCTGCACCTTCCGCTGCAGCAGCTCCATGCCAGCCCCTTCTGCAGCCCCTGCAGGTCCCTGTGCTTGACAGTAGCTTTCCTAATTTTGGAGAGTTACCATCTAAAAATGCCAAATTGGGTTTTCTCTCATAGGGATAACAGCAAGAACACAATTCTATGCACCTCTTTGAGCTATCCTTGATGCTTTGAGGAATTCCTCAGTCCCAAGCAGCAATGAAAGCACATAATAGAATTGATCAGACATCTCCAAGTGGTGCCCCCCCACATGTGTGCTCATGAAAAGCTGGATTCCCCATTTGTGGGTCTCTTTAGAAATATTCACAGGAATTCTGTGCAAACAGCAGCCCAAATGCCGAGAAGAGCAAGGCCAGTGGGTGGCTGTGCATGCACCCAGCCGTGGGCTGCCTGCTCTGCGGCCGGAAGGCTTTGGACAGCAGTACATCTTCAGTGTCCCTGGCTGGAAGAATATTTCAGATAGAGATAAAATGAAAATATATTTCCAAATAGATCAAAATGTATCAAATAATACATATTATCTTTTCATAAATTTAATGGATCATCTAAAATAATATTTTTTATTTTATTCTAGAATATAATAAATGGGTTGTCGATGTAATATATACTGGATCATTTTCTAAGCCACACTTACCCACCCTCAAAACAAAGCGGAGGTAGAGAACTTACTGGGTATTGGCTTAATAAAATTGGGATGATCCAGGTATTTCAACAATTTTTCAACCTATGTGTGCCAGGGAAGACTAATGCAGATAAAATGCACTCTTTTCCCATCCATTGGAGATAGTTAGAGAAATAATAAACATTCAACCATTAACAGCTCTATTTCCAGCCAGTGACATAAGTTGGTTTTCGCACAAATATTCATGGCATAAGGCCATGAAAACTCACCTATCTAAATAATTCACAACTCTGGGATTCCGAAAGCTCTTCATGACTATGATCTCATTTATTGTCACTTCCTTCCGGCTCTTGCCTTCCAGGTCTCTTTTCTTTTTGGCCACCTAGAATGACACTGAACTTCTGTATGTTGAGAAGTTGGTGGCTCAAGACAACAACACACATGCAGTGAGTGACTTTGGAATGACACAGCCGAGCTGTGCCAAAGTGCCTGGTGATTGGACATGGGTGTAATTAGGAACTGACATTCCCACAGCCCATTTCTCTGCTCGCTCAAGGCCAGTACAGCACACTTGGGTGCCAACATTTTGCCTTGTCCACCTGGTAACAACTGTGTCTCGACTGTCACACACAAAGCTCTGACCACACTCTCTGCTGCTCTGTCTTAGCTTTAAAGAAGTAATCCATGCCTTGGTGCTCTGTGGATACATCCTGGGCTACAAGCAGGGCTTAGGGCTT
>NW_026627075.1:0-1790 GCF_030028575.1 Malurus melanocephalus
GAGCGGCGATTTGGGGAAAGCGGCGCAGGAGCGGAGGGAGCGGAGCGGAGCCGGGGCGCTCCCGCCCCTCCCGAGCGGGGGAAGGGAACGGAGGGGATGGGGAAAAATAACGGGAAAAATGAGGGGAAAAATGGGAAAAAATGGGAAAAAAAGGGGAAAATGAGGAGGATTTGGGGGAAAAACGGGAAAATGAGGGGAAAAAATGGGAAAAACGGGAAAATGAAAATGGGAAAATGAGGGGGAAATGGGAAATTGAGGAGGATTTGGGGGGAAAACCGGGAAATGAGGGGGGAAATGGGGAAATGAGGGGGAAATGGGGAAATGAGGGGAAAAATGAGAATAATGGGGAAATGAGGGGAAATGAGGGGCAAAATGGGAAATTGAGGAGGATTTGGGGAAAATTGAAGAGGATTTGGGGGAAAAAGGGGGAACTGAGGAGGATTGAGGGGAAAATTTGGAAATTGAGGAGGAATAATGGGAAAATGAGGAGGATTTGGGAAAAAAAATGGGAAATTGAGGAGGATTTGGGGGAAATTGCGGTGGATTTGGGGGGAATTGAGGCAGATTGGGGAAAAATGGAAAATTGTGGCTGATGGGGGGGAAATTGTGGGGAATTTGGGGGAAAACCGGGAAATTACGGAGGATTGGGGGGAGAAACGGTAAAATGCAGAGAATTTGGGTGGAAAACCGGGAAAATGCGGCGGATTTGGGGAAAATTCTGGGAAAACGCTGGCGGAGGGGATGCGGTGATTGAGGGGAAATTCCGGGAAAAATGGCAGAGGATTTTTTGGGGGAAACATCCGGAAAAACAGCAGCGGATTTGGGGGAAATGCCACTAAAATCCCGTGGGGTCGGGGGTTCGGGAAAAGCCCCCTCCCCCCTTCCCCTCCCCGATGGGATTTGGGAATTCTGAGTCGCGAGGAGGGAGCGTTGGGAACGGGGATGATTTAATTAGTTTTTATACCATTAATTAAAAAATTATGAACAATTATGTAACGATTTAATTAAATAAATCACATTTATTTAATGCCCCACCCCAAAAGAGGGAAGGATCGATCCCAAAATGGGAAAAGATCGATCCCAAAATGGGAAAGGATCGATCCCAAAATGGGAAAAGATCCCAAAATGGGAAAGGATCGATCCCAAAATGGGAAAAGATCCCAAAATGGGAAAGGATCGAATCCAAAATGGGATCCCAAGGTTGATCCCCGAGGCCGCGGCGCTTTTTGGGTCACACACGGAGGGATCAGAAGGGACAAATGAGGGATTTTTTTGTTTTTTTTTGTCACCCCCGGGGCCCCTCCTGAGGGTCCCCAAAACCCCCCGGGGCCACCGGGACTCTCCAGGACCCCCCCGGGACTGCGGGGCCGCTCCCCGAGGCCGCGGCGCTTTTGGGGTCACACACAGAGGGATTTTTGGGGACAAATGAGGGATTTTTGGGTTTTTTTGTCACCCCCGGGGCCCCTCCAGGGGGTCCCCAAACCCCGCGCGACGCCGCCATTCCCCGGCGCGCGGTGATGACGTCACTGAGCAAAACAACCCCCCGTTCCCATAGCTATGGCGGTTCCGCAAATCTCGCGAGATTCCGCGGGATTCCCGAGGTTATAAAAGGCCCCGCTGAGGGGGGCGGCCCTCAGAGCCCGCCCGGCCGGGGGCGGGCGCGGATGGGCGTGGCCGCGCTGCGCTTGGGGGCGGGGCTAGGCCGCGTCATGGCGGAATTTGAGATAAATCCCGGGAATAAATCCTGGGAATAAATATCGGGAATGAGCCTTGAGGTGACACCGCTGTCC
>NW_026627075.1:3891-4890 GCF_030028575.1 Malurus melanocephalus
CCCCCGTGTCCCAAATTTTGGGGGGGAGGGGCGGCCTTTCCCACGGTGTGCGTATGGGAACGGGGGGAGGGGCGATCCCAAAATTCCCAATTCCATGAGGGATTTTTGGGATTGGGAACAAGGGGAGGGTGCTGATCCCAACATCCCCCAATGCCAACCCAAAATCCCCCAATTCCAATCCCTCCCCCAAATCCGGGAGGGATTTTTGGGATTGGGAACGGGGGGAGGGTGGCGCCGATCCCAAAATCCCCCAGTTCCAACCCAAAATCCCCCAATTCCAATTTCGGGAGGGATTTTTGGGATTGGGAATAGGGGGAAGGGGCGCCGACCCCAAAATCCCCCAATTCCAATTTCGGGAGGGATTTTTGGGATTGGGAACAGGGGGCGCCGATCCCAAAATCCCTCAATTCCAACCCAAAATCCCCCAATTCCAATCCCTCCCCCAAATCCGGGAGGGATTTTTGGGATTGGGAATAGGGGGGGATGGACGCCGATCCCAAAACTCCCCAATTCCAACCCAAAATTCCCCAATTCCGGGAGGGATTTTTGGGATTGGGAAAAGGGGGGGAAGGGGCTCCGATCCCAAAATCCCTCAATTCCAACCCAAAATTCCCCAATTCCAATTTCCGGGAGGGATTTTTGGGATTGGGAACCAGGGGGGATGGGCGCCGACCCCAAAATCCCCCAATTCCAATTTCGGGAGGGATTTTTGGGATTGGGAATAGGGGGAAGGGGCGCCGATCCCAAAATCCCTCAATTCCAACCCAAAATTCCCCAATTCCAATTTCCGGGAGGGATTTTTGGGATTGGGAATAGGGGGAGGAGCCCCCTCCCCACCTTTCCGGGGAAGGGCGGATCCCAAAATGAAGGCACAGGGAATGGGARTGGCCGGGACGGGGATTTTTGGGCAGAAATTTTTGGGATTTGGGTTTTTTTTTTGAAAACTCCGGGAATGAAAAAAAGGGGAGCGCGGACCCCCCGGGGGGGTTTGGGGGTGAC
>NW_026627076.1:0-4764 GCF_030028575.1 Malurus melanocephalus
GGATGTGCTGCACCACCCTCACTCTCAGTGGGAATTCCCGGGAATTTTGGGGCTGGAATTCAATCACGCAGGCTCCCCACCCATTTTTATGAATTCCCAGGAATTTTGGGATGGGAATTTGGGGAATTCTCACGTTTAAGTCTGGCTGGGTGTGGGATGGATGTGCTGCACCACGCTCACCAGTTTTCTGTAATTCCCAGGAATTTTGGGGTGGGAATTCAACCAGGTGGGTTCCCCATCCATTTTTATGAATTCCCAGGAATTTTGGGGTGGGAATTTGGGGAATTCTCACGTTTGAGGCCGGCGGAGGCGCGCTGGGGGGGGATGTGCTGCACCACCCTCACCGTTTTTTTGTGAATTCCCATGAATTTCGAGGTGGGAATTTGATCACACAGGTTCCCACCCATTGTAGTGAATTCCCAGGAATTTTGGGATGGGAATTTTGGGGAATTCTCACGTTTAAGTCTGGCTGGGTGTGGGATGGATGTGCTGCACCACGCTCACCCTTTCAGTGAATTCCCAGGAATTTTGGGCCCGGAATTCGATCACCCAGGTTTCCCACCCATTTTTATGAATTCCCAGGAATTTTGGGATGGGAATTTCACACGTTTAAGTCTGGCTGGGTGTGGGATGGATGTGCTGCACCACCCTCACAGTGGGAATTCCCAGGAATTTAAGGATGGGAATTCAACCAGGTGGGCTCCCCACCCATTTTTATGAATTCCCAGGAATTTTGGGATGGGAATTTCGGGAATTCTCACGTTTGAGGCCGGCAGAGGCGCGCTGGGGGGGATGTGCTGCACCACCCTCACTCTCAGTGGGAATTCCCGGGAATTTTGGGGCAGGAATTCGATCACCCAGGTTCCCATCCATTTTTATGATATTCCCAGGAATTTTGGGATGGGAATTTCAGGAATTCTCACGTTTGAGGCCGGCGGAGGCGCGCTGGGGGGGATGTGCTGCACCACCCTCACCGGTTTTTGTGAATTCCCACGAATTTCGGACAGGAATTCGATCACACAGGTTCCCCACCCACTGTAGTGAATTCCCTGGAATTTTGGGATGGGAATTTTGGGAATTCTCACGTTTGAGGCCGGCGGAGGCGCGCTGGGGGGGGATGTGCTGCACCACCCGGGTGCCCCCGAACAGGACGTGGAGCCGCCCGTCCACTCCCAGGTCCAGGACGTGCTCAGGGCTCCGACCCTCCACCGGCTCCTGTGGGAAATGGGACAGGGAATGGGCTGGAATTATGGCTGGGAATGCCCAAAATTCCCGTTTTTCCCTGGTTCTTTATCCCACAAACGCCCTGGACCCCACTCAATCCAAGCCTGGAGCTGCAGGAACTCCGGGTTTGGGGCTGATCCCACAGAATTCCCCATGGGATCGTTCCAATTTTAAGGCCCACTTTTTCCCAATTTTCCCATTTTTCCCAACTTTCCTGGTTTATTTTTCCAGTTTTTCCCATTTTTCCCCCAGTTTTTCCTGTTTCTCCCCATTTTCCCCGATCTTTCCCATTTTTCCCCATATTTTCCCGATTTTTCCCATTCTTCCCCAGTTTTTCCCAATTTTTCCTGGTGTTTTTCCCATTTTTTTCCCTCTTTTCCCCAGTTTTCCTGGTTTTTTTCCCCCAGTTTTTCCCGATTTTCTCCAATTTATCTCCTTTTTTCCCCAATTTTTCCCGATTTTCCCCAATTTTCCCCTTTTTTTTCCAATTTTTCCCTTTCCCCGCAGTTTTTCCCATTTTTTTCCCATTTTTCCCAGATTTTTCCCCATTTTTTTCTCACCTTCATCTGGGGCACGGACTCCCCGGTGAGCATGGCCTCGTCCACGATGCAGCGACCCCGCAGCAGGAGAACATCACAGGGCACCAAATTCTCCTGGGGAGAGCGCCCTGCAATCCCAAAAATTCCCAAAATTCCCAAAATTCAAATAAATTCCCAAAATTCCCGCTCCAAAACATCCTTTCCCGCTTTTTTCCCACCCCATTTCCATTAAAAAAAAAGGTTTTGGAAGCGGAAATGAAAAGCTTTGAAGGGTTTTTTGGGGGTCATTGCATGGAAAATTTGGGGAAATTTTGGGATTTGAAAATTCTCTGAAATCCTGGGATTTTAGGGATTATATCTTTTTAGGTTTTTTTTTTGGGATGTTAAAATTCCAGGAAGCTGGAAAAGCAGAAAATCCCAGGAAAAAAGGGATCGTTCACGGAAATGAAACCCCCAAAGGGATCCAAATCCGACCCAGAATTCCTCAAATTCCAGAAAAAAAGGGGAAAAATCCAAGAAATAAAACCTCTAAATTATTCCAATCCAGCCTAGAATTCCTCAAATCCCAAGAAAAAAGGGAAAATCTCGGAAATAAAACCCCCAAAATTATCCCAAGGGAATTTTTCCCCCTCCCAACCCCGAAACTGAGGGATTTGAGGCCAATTTTTCCAGGTTTTTTTGGGTTTTTTTTAGAAAAAACTGAAATTTCAGGGGGATTTCCCTGAAAATGAGAATTCAAATCCTCAAAATTCTCAATTCCAACAAAAATGAGGGGAAAAAACCCAATTTTAAGGAAGTTTTCCATGAAAATTCCCGTTACCAATGGAGACGATGTCCCCTGGGATGATCTCATCGCTGGAAATCGGGCGCCACTTCCGGTTCCTGTAGACCTGAAATTCCCAAAAAAACACCCAAAATCAGTGGGAAAACCACGGGAAAAGGGACAAGAAATGGACTAAAACTCAAAGAAAATTTAAAAAAAACCCTAAGTAAGAAAAAACCCCATTTTTTGGGATGGAATCAGTGGGAAAAACCCAACAAAATCCCATTTTGGGGGAAAAAATCAGAGGAAAAACAACACAAAAAGGGAAAATAAATCAGCCAAATCCCCAAAAATTCCAATTTTTGGGACAAAATTGTTGGGAAAAGGGACAAAAAATGAGCCAAACCCAAAAAAAATCCCATTTTTGGGCCAAAACAAGCAAGAAAAACACCCCAAAAATCCCATTTTTGGGGCCAAAATCAGTGGGAAAAAAGCCCTAAAAATCCCATTTTTGGGGCTAAAATCAGTGGGAAAAAGCCCCAAAAATCCAATTTTTGGGATGAAACCGTGGGAAAAAAGCCCTAAAAATCCCATTTTTGCACCAAAACCAGTGGGAAAAAAGCTCCAAAAATCCAATTTTTTGGGATGAAACCAGTGGGAAAAAAGCCCTAAAAATTCCATTTTGGGATGAAATCGGTGAGAAAAACACCCCCAAAATCCCATTTTGGGGCCAAAATCAGTGGGAAAAAAGCCCCAAAAATCCCATTTTTGCACTAAAACCAGCGGGAAAAAAGCCCCAAATTTGTGGAAAATCCGGAATTCCCAGATTTGGGGTGGGATTCACCTGGATCATGTAGGGTTTATTCCCCATTTTCCGGATCTCTGACATGTTCCTCATCTGCTGCTGCACCAGWGAGGCCTCAAAAGCCACGAGCATGGAGAGGGTGAAGACACTGTAGTACCAATATTCATCCAGGCACCACAGCCCCACGCAGAAAACCTGGAAAAATCCATTGGGAATATCGGGAATGTCGGGAATTCCAACCCCAGGGGATGAGAGAAGGGGAAATTCCAGGAATTCAATCCTTTGTGGGGGTGAAATGGGGGTGGTTTGGCACAGAATTGCTCAAATTTCAGAGGGAAAGGGGGCAAATTTATCCCAGAATTCCTGAAAATTCCAGAGGGAATGGGACCGAAACGACCCCAGAATTCCTGAAAATTCCAGAGGAAAAGGGGGCAAATTTATTCCAGAATTCCTGAAAATTCCAGAGGGAACGGGACCGAAACGACCCCAGAATTCCTGAAAATTCCAGAGGAAAAGGGACCAAATTTATTCCTGAAAATTCCAGAGGGAATGGGACTGAAACGACCCCAGAATTCCTCAAATTCCAGAGGAAAAGGGGCCAAATTTATCCCAGAATTCCTGAAAATTCCAGAGGAAAAGGGGGCAAAATTATTCCAATCCAGCCCAGAATTCCTGAAAATTCCAAAGGGAAAAGGGCCAAAATTATTCCAATCCAATTGAGATTTCCTCGAATTTCAGAGGAAAAGGGACCAAAAGCGTCCCAGAATTCCTGAAAACTCCCGAGGTAAAGGGACCAAGAGGATCCCAAAATTCCTGAAAATTCCAGAGGGAATGGGATCAAAATTATTCCAGAATTCCTCAAATTCCAGAGGGAAAGGAACATTCCCAGAAATTTTTTTTTACCTGGAAAACGAAGAACGGAGCTGTGGCTCTTTCCTTGAAAAGTTCCAGGAATTCTGGCACCACCATTTCTGCCCTGGGAACAAAAGGAAACCTCAGGAAAATCCCAAATTTTCCCCCAAAATCCCAACCCCAGAACGTCCAAATCCTCCCGAATTCCCATTATTTTGACACAATTATTGGATATTTGGGATTAATTCCCAAATTTCAGAGGAAAAGCCCTCAATCCTTAAAGGAGTTGGAAAGAAATCCTGAGAATAACCAAAAATCCAAAAATAAGGAGGAAAATTCTGTTCCAAGCCCTTTTTTTTTGGATATTTTGGGATATTTTCCCAAGATATTTTAGAATATTTTCCTGGCATATTTGGGGATATTTTCCTGGGATATTTGGGGTTTATTTTGGGATATTTTCCCAGGATATTTTGGAATCTTTTCCACGGATATTTGGGGTTTATTTTGGGATATTTTCCCAGGATATTTTGGAATATTTTCCAGGGATATTTGGGGTTTATTTTGGGATATTTTCCCAGGAT
>NW_026627077.1:0-244 GCF_030028575.1 Malurus melanocephalus
AACAACAGGGAAGATGAAAAGAGAGGGAGCAGAGCTGCCAAATCCCCCTCGTGTGACCTCCCCTGCCCTGCCCCTCCTGCCAGGCTGGGGCTGAGCTCCGGGGACAATTCCAGCAAAAATTTGGGAAAGGAGCAGCTGAGAGGAGCTGCGAGATTGCTGGAGCTCCAAACCCGGCTCCAGAGGGGCTCTGCTGAGGATCAGGGAGGATTAAATACAGTAAAAATGGAGAAAAATGGGGAAAAAG
>NW_026627077.1:2419-4684 GCF_030028575.1 Malurus melanocephalus
GAATTCCCAAGGATGGATCCCATGGGCTCAGAACCCAAAGCATCCTCACCTGATCCCAATGGATTTGATGAATTCCCAAGGATGGATCCCATGGGTTCAGCACCCAAAGCATCCTCACCTGATCCCAATGGATTTGAGGCGTTCCCAAGGATGGATCCCACAGATTCAGCACCCAAACTCTGCTGGTCCCAGAGAATTCTCACCCGATCCCAATGGATTTGAGGAATTCCCAAGGATGGATCCCACAGATTCAGCACCCAAAGCATCCTCATCCGATCCCAATGGATTTGAGAATTCCCAGAGAGGGATCCCGTGGGTTCAGAACCCAAACTGTGCTGGTCCCAGAGCATCCGATCCCAAAGGATTTGGGAATTCCCAAGGAGGAATCCCACAAATTGAGCGCTCAAAGCATCCTCACCCGATCCCAATGGATTTGAGCATTCCCAGGGAAGGATCCCACAGATTCAGCACCCAAAGCATCCTCACCCGATCCCAACGGATTTGAGGAGTTCGCAAGGATGGATCCCACAGATTCAGCACCCAAATTGTGCTGGTCCCAGAGCGTCCTCACCTGATCCCAACGGATTTGAGGAATTCCCAAGAAAGGATCCCATGGGTTCAAAACCCAAACTCTACTGGTCCCAGAGCAACCTCACCCAATCCCAACGGATTTGAGGAATTCCCAAGGATGGATCCCATGGGTTCAGCACCCAAAGCATCCTCACGCAATCCCAACGGATTTGAGACATTCCCAAGGATGGATCCCACAGATTCAGCACCCAAACTCACCCAGGAACACCAGCACGGTGCCCACCCACTGCATGGGGCTGATGGGGTTGGCGAAGAGCACCACCGAGGCCAGGATGGTGAAGAACTTGCGGGTGGTGGTGATGATGGAGCACGTCAGGGGCCCGAAGGACACCACGGTCATGAAGATGAAACTCTGCCCCGACGAACACAGAGAAACCGTCACTGGCGCTGCCAGGAAATGCCACATTTGGATTTGGATCTGCTCCAAATCCTTATTATTTGTGAGCTTTTGAGGAATTTTGGGATGGGAATTCATCCAGTTCTATCCAGGGGCAGCTTCAATCCCTGTCCAACCCGGCCCTGGGATCCAGGGTCCCATCCCAGCCCCTCCCAGGGATGGAAATGCCACCCAAAATCCCGTCCCCGATGGCACCGACCTGGCCCAGGGCGCTGGTGAGGCCGAAGAGGAGGATGTTGGAGATGATGCTGGGATAACGCTCGGCGAAGCTCAGGAACTCCCAGAGCTCCCCCGTGAACAGGATCCCTGCAAAACAGGAGGGATGGCCTGGAGTGGGAACTCCATGGGAACCCACAGGAACGGGAATCCCACAGGAACCCCACAGGAATGGGAATCCTGCAGGAATGGGAATCCCACAGGAATGGGAACTCCACAGGAACCCCACAGGAATGGGAATCCCGCAGGAATGGGAACCCCACAGGAGCAGGAACCCCACAGGAGCAGGAACCCCACAGGAGCAGGAACTCCACAGGAATGGGAACCCCACTGGAGCAGGAACCCCACTGGAGCGGGAACCCCGCAGGAATGGGAATCCCGCAGGAATGGGAACCCCGCAGGAATGGGAACCCCACAGGAATGGGAACCCCACTGGAGCAAGAACCCCACAGGAACCCCAGAGCCCCTGCCTGTAATGGGAGCCCTACTGGAACCCCAATGGAGCAGGAACCCCACAGGAATGGGAATCCCACTGGAGTGGGAACCCCACAGGAACCCCAGAGCCCCTCCTGGAGAAGGAACCCCACAGACCCAGCCTGGAATGGGAACCCCACAGGAACCCCACAGAAACCCCACAGACCCAGCCTGGAGTGGGAACCCCACAGGAGCAGGAACCCCACAGGAACCCTACAGGAACCCCACAGGAACCCCACAGGAGCAGGAACCCTGCAGGAACCCTACAGGAACCCCACAGGAACCCCACAGCCCCTGCCCATGTGGGGTCAGGCTGAACTCAGAACCCCTGAAAACAGGGGGCAAATTCCACGAACGGCAGGAGGAAAGAGCAGCAATCACCCTCCTGGTTAATTAGTGAGAGATCATTAATTGGGATCAAACTCCAGAGAGTGCCCAGCAATGAATGACTCAGGGCACGGCTGGGGCTGGAAGGGACCTGCACCAGCTCCTGTTCGAGGGGCAGGGGCAGCTGCCAACACTGCCCGGGCACAGAGAGCTGGTCCAACCCAACACTGCCTGGGCACAGAGAGCTGCTCCAGCCCAGC
>NW_026627078.1:0-1379 GCF_030028575.1 Malurus melanocephalus
AGGTTGAAATCAGCAAAGAGATTAGTAGGACAAAAAAAATCATATAATTCCCAAACATTGGATTTGGACATTATCAGAATGAAATATTCCAGACTTTGATTTCTGAAAGTGCTTCATCTCAATCTTCAGTAAATCCTTTTCTGTGYAGAAGTGACACTTTTCATATTAAAATTAACGCACATTTACAAACAGAGAGGGSTTTAATGGTTAAACAGACCCAATCTAAATGAAAATGAACAGCAATCACAATTCCAGAATCCTTTTTTCCTCGTGTCCCTTTAGAAAAATCTCTTTTAATTTCATGTACATTTCCACCCTTTTATTTTTATCTACTTTGGATGTGTCTGGAAAGCCTTTTTTTCCTTTTAATGGAAATTTTGGATGTATCTGCCGAGCCTGTTGTTCCTTTTTATAGAAATGGAGGCTCTACAAACCCAGAACAAGAGATTTCACGGGAAGGGCTCTCAGGAGAGCAGCAGAGGCTCCTGAGGAGGCTCAGGGAGCTCTGGAAATGCAGATTCTGCCCCATTTTAACCAGTGTTACCCTGGCTCTGCCAGAASAGGCTCAGAAATTTTCCTTTTTGTGTGCTTTTATTTCTCCTGCAGTTTTTATTTGTGCTGCTCCTCCCACATCTGCCCGAAGGCTGAGAAAAAATGACCCCGGGTTCAGAAATCACCGAACGACCTGCTGGGTCTGAGCTCTGCTCTCACATCAGGAAGGGATAAAAAAGGCAGAAAAAACAATTCCAGCTGGATGATGTGTGTCCTGGAATGACCTTGCAGGAAAACAGACAAATGGTTRCTGCCCCGGGTGATTTCATCTTTTAAAAGATCCCTTTTCCGTTTCTAATGCAAGTCAGGATATCAGGATGTCTGAGATTACTTTTTTTTTTTTCACATTACTCGCCCTTTTCATTTATTTCTGGCTCCTGGGTGTTAAAAGGTGGGATTTGTTCCTTAAGCCATCCCCGATTCCATGGAATTTGGAGCGAATCCCTTTGTTCCTGTGTGTTCCCCCTGAGTTCTCTCCCCAGCAATGGGATTTTGGGTTCTCTTCTCCCCCGTTCATTATTTATCTCCTTTGTCTTTGGCTCGCACACCTTGCAGCGCTGAGCCCCCATCCCCTCGCCCTTCCCGTCTCCATGGAAACGGGAACGGCGGAGAAAGTTCCTTAATTCGCTCCTCTCCTCGTTACACCCTGAGCCACCACAATCTGTGGATGGAAATGAAGAAAAAGAGAACGCCAAGGGCAGATTGGCACAAATTGGGGAGCTTTGCAAACATCGTTACCTTTGTAAGGCCCCAAATCCGCTCGGGGGGATCCAGGAATGATGAAAAGGACCAAGGCCAGGCTGGGATGGGATGGGATGGGATGGGAT
>NW_026627078.1:3061-4608 GCF_030028575.1 Malurus melanocephalus
TCCAGCTCCCGGCAGATGTCACAGGTGGCACTGGAGCAGGGTCCCCGTGCCCTCCCTGGCACCTCGGGCACCTGCACGGGGAGGATCAGGAGGGGAAAATGTTCATTATTGTGAGGGGGGACTTCCTTCAGAGAGCCCTGCACCGACCCTACTGCGGGATGATGGGAGAGGCACCTGGAGAGGGGGAAGGACAGTCGGGATAATCCCATTGGGATAATCCCACCAGGATAATTCCAACAGGACAATCCCATCGGGACAATCAGGACAATCCCATTGGGATAATCCCATCAAGATAATTCCAACAGGACAATCCCATCGGGATATTCCCACCAGGACAATCTCATCGGGATATTCCCACCAGGGTAATCCCAATAGGACAAACCCATCAGGGTAATCACAACAGGATAATTCCAACAGGACAATCCCATTGGGATAATCCCACCAGGATAATTCCAACAGGACAATCCCAACGGGTTATTCCCACCAGGGTAACCCCACCAGGACAAACCCATCAAGATAATCCCATCAGGACAATCCCATTGGGACAACCCCACCAGGATAATAATTCTAACAGGACAATCCCATTGGGACAATCAGGACAATCCCACCGGGACAATCCCACCAGGACAATCCCACCAGGACAATCCCACCACGATAATCCCATCGGGATAATCCATCAGGACAATCCCACCGGGACAATCCCATCAGGACAATCCCATCAGGACAATCCCACCAGGACAATCCCACCAGGACAATCCCATCAGGACAATCCCATCAGGACAATCCCACCAGGACAATCCCATCAGGACAATCCCACCAGGACAATCCCACCAGGACAATCCCACCAGGACAATCCCCCCTGCCCCTGACTTGCACTGGGGCAGACACAACAGCCCTGGGGAACCAAGGGTGCAATAAAAGCACCTCCACCGCCAAAAGGAAAATGCTTTTTAGGATTTCTGCTGCCCAGGGCAGGAAACAGTGTGGGGAAAGGGATTTTCCAGGGCCAGGTTGTACCCACAAAGCTCCCAATATTGCGCAGTCCCTTTGGGGTTCTGATCTCTCAGCTCGGACTGTTTTCCCAGTCAGGCTCCTCGGAGCTCGATGCCTTTGAATTCCTTTTTCCAGCTGACCCTATTTGGCTGTAGGATCTGTTCCCGCCTGCCCAGGTCACCCCTGGATCCCAGGAGAGTTCCCAGGGAGGGAATTGGGGTTTTTAAGATGATGTTTGGTGATGCTGTACAGCCCTGAAGGCTCGCGGGTGACTCAAACACAGCGCCCTCCCCGCTGCTCTGCAGAGTGCTCTGTTTATGGATTTATGGAAATTCGGGTTTTTAATCTGCGCCAAACCCCAAGAACTTTCGGATTCAGTGCCGCTGTTATAAATAATTGAAAACCCGGGAAGGAGGGAGCGTTAATGTGCTGGGGAAATGTTGTTGTAGCAGCTCGGCTGCATTTCCTGGCCTTGATCTGCAGGGCTGGAGATGATCCTGGAAAGGAGCAGATGGGCTCGGGGTGGGAGAGAGATTATGGGGTGGGAGAGAGTT
>NW_026627079.1:0-1216 GCF_030028575.1 Malurus melanocephalus
GAATTGAAATCTATGGGGCAGAACAAAATCTATGGGGCAGAACTCAAATCTATGGGGCAGAATTGAAATCTATGGGGCACAATGGAATCTATGAATAACCCCGGATCTTTCCAGTCCCATCCATCCTCCTCCCATCCGTTAATTAATCGCTCTTAATTAATTAATTTCCGCTAATTAACCCAAATTCGTGGTCAAAATGGGTCAAAAATACCCCAAAAATGACCCAAAAAAGACCCAAAAAATCACCCAAAAAAATCGCGATTTTTTGCAATTAATGACCCAAAATCCCTCCAATTTCTTAATTATCCCCTCCTAATTAACTAATGACCACTAATTATCGCTAATTACCCCTAATTAACCCAATTAATGGATCCAAAATCACCCAAAAATGACCCAAAAATCGCCCAAAAAACGCCCCAAAAATTCGCGATTTTTTTGCGATTAATGATCCCAAAATCCCTTTTATTTCTTCATTAATGGCTCCTAATTAACTGATTACCACTAATTACCACTAATGAACCCAATTCCCAGACTTTCATGGCCCAAATGGACCCAAAACCACCCCAAAAAATGCCCAAAAATCGCCCCAAAATCTCCCAAAAATCGCGATTTTTTTGCAATTATTGACCCAAAATCCCTTTTATTTCTTAATTAATGGCGCCATATTAACTAATTTCCACTAATTACCCTAATTGCCACTAATTACAGGAGTTCTCAAGGTCAAAATGGTCCCAAAACCCAACCCAAAAATGACCCAAAAAATGCCCAAAAAAAAGCGATTTTTTCGCAAAAAAAGACCCAAACCAATGACGTAATGACCTTTAATTAACTAATTACCACTAATTATGACTAATTACCACTAATTAACCCAATTCCCGTCATTTTCATGAATGAAACACATCAAAACCCCCCCAAAAATGCACAAAAAAGCCCCAAAAAATGCGATTTTTTCGCAAAAAAAGACCAATATGACCAAGTAAATGAACTTTAATCGATTAATTAATGTTAATTAACACCAATTAAGCTAATTACCGGGGTTTCTGGAAACGCTGCGCTGCACGAAGCGCAGCGGGAGCCCCTCGTGCACCACGGTGCAGACGAAGCTGCGGCCGCTCTCCCACTCCTCCCTCGGCACCTCCAGGCGGCTGAAAACGAAAAACGACCCCTCCCCCCCCATTTCCGGCCGCACCGGACCCGTCTGGACCGCCGGGTTGGG
>NW_026627079.1:3462-5368 GCF_030028575.1 Malurus melanocephalus
GGCGAAAATCGGTGAAAAAATGGCGGAGAAACGGCAAAAAACGACGCAAAAACGACAAAAATTGGAGCAGAAATGAGGGAAGCGAAAGGTAAAAAGTGGAAACAAAAATGGGGAAAAAAAGGAGGATTTTGGTGAAAGAACGGAGAAAATTGGGTGAAAAATGAGGAAAAAATGAAGAAAATTGGTGAAAAATGAGGAAAATTGGTGAAGAAATGGTGGAGAAACGGCGAAAAATGGAGGAGAAATGAGGAAAAATGGGGAAAAATGGAGGAGAAATGAGGGAAGCGAAAGGTAAAAAGTGGAAAGAGAAATGGGGGAAAACCGGAGGATTTTGGTGAAAGAACGGAGAAAATTGGGTGAAAAATGAGGAAAAAATGAAGAAAATTGGTGAAAAAATGGCGAAAATCGGTGAAGAAATGGCGGAGAATGGCGCAAAATGGCGGAAAAAATGAGGAAAAATGGGGAAAAATGGAGGAAAAACGAGGGAAGCGAAAGGTAAAAAGTGGAAAGAAAAATGGGGAAAAAGCGGAGGATTTTGGTGAAAGAACGGAGAAAATTGGGTGAAAAATGAGGAAAAAATGAAGAAAATTTGGTGAAAAATGAGGAAAATTGGTGAAGAAATGGCGGAGAAACGGCGAAAAATGGAGGAGAAACGAGGAAAAAATGGGGAAAAATGGAGGAGAAATGAGGAAAGCGAAAGGTAAAAAGTGGAAAGAAAAATGGGGAAAGAACGGAGGATTTTGGTGAAAGAACGGAGAAAATTGGGTGAAAAATGAGGAAAAAATGAAGAAAATTTGCCAAAAATGAAGGAAATCGGTGAAGAAACGGCGAAAATTGGAGGAAAAATGGCGGAAAAATTGGGAAATTTTGGGAAAAATGGGAAAAAATGGGAAAATGGTGGGAGGGAGATTTTGGGTGATTTTTTGGGAATTTTTTGCAATTTTTTAGGGATTTTTTTGGTGACATTTTCACGATTTTTTGGGTGATTTTTGGAGGATTTTTTTTGGCGATTTTTTAGGGGATTTTTGGTCATTTTTTCAGTGATTTTTTTGCGATTTTCGCAGTGATTTCGGGTGAACTTTTTCACGAATTTTTTTGCAATTTTTTCGGGATTTTTTTTCAATGATTTTTTCACAATTTTTGGGGTGATTTTTTCCAATTTCTTTCCCAATTTTTGATGAGATTTTTTTTGGGGGATTTTCGCCATTTCTCGGCCATTTTTCATCGGATTTCCACCATTTTTTTTTGTATTTTCGTCATTTTTTTTCCAATTTTCTTCATTTTTTTTTTAAATTTTCCCAAAATTACCTTTTTTTCTCCCAACTGTCCTGTCTATCGGTGCCACCAGCTCGGCGTGCCGCACCCTGCAGGTGAACACCGTCCCTCTCTCCCACTCGGCCGCCGTCACCGGAAGTTCGCTCAACGCCGTCATCGTCCCGTTCATCTGATTGGTCAGCCTCAGTGGGAGGGGCTCCAGCGAGGCCCCGCCCCCTCCCCCCGCCCTCTCCCAGGTGATTGACAGCCCGTCGTCGCTGCCCAAATTGCTGACTAAGCAGCGCAGCCGAGGATTCTGGGAAATGTAGAGATCCGAGGGGGAGGGGGGCAGGGCGAAGACGGCGATGGGCGGGGCTGAGGTTTTGGGGTGAGAAACGGAGAAATCGGGAAAAAAAATGAAAAAAGATTAATTAGGGGCGCTGTGACGTCATCAAACCGTTTTTTCCCCCTTTTTCCCCCACTTTTTTCCTATTTTTTACCCTTTTTTTCCATTTTTTTCCCCATTTTCACCAATTTTGCACCATTTTTTCACCAATTTCTTCCCCATTTCCCCCCTTATTTTCCCCCAATTTTTCCCCATTTTCCCCCCATTTTCTCCATTTTTTTCCTCATTATTTTCCTTTTTTCCCCC
>NW_026627080.1:0-1097 GCF_030028575.1 Malurus melanocephalus
TCCCTGTCCCTGGGCCAGGCCACAGCCAGCCTGGCCTAAGCCCCGGGCCCCGGCCCCTCGGTGCTGGGTGCCCCCATGTGCGTGGCAATGCTGGAGGGAAGGGTGGACACGCCACGGCTCTGCCCCGGGGGACACCAGGGAGGCCACCTGTCCCTGACCGCTGGCCTCTGTTGTCTGCAGGCGGGGCAGCACCCTGCGGCCAAGGCTCCGCCTGGCCCTGCACCAGCTGTGGGTGCTGCGTGCCAGCAAGGAGGTGGAGCTGCCAGGAAAGGAGCAGCAACAGCAGGAAAGCAGCGATGAGGACGCCACATCCATTGTCCTCATGTGGCCCAGCGGCTCCTGCATTGCCACGTTTGGGTGAGTCCTGGTGCCACGTGCCATGGCAGGGCAGGAGGGGTTCCCAGAATGGGATGCAGGAGGGATTGGGCACCCTTGCAATGGCCTCTGGCCTCCATGGAGAGCCTGGGCACAGAGTGGCCTGTGTGCCCTCGTCACCTTTTTGGTGCCGGAAGGGAAGGGCAAAAGCCACTCTGGTACCTCAGAGGGAGCCTTGGTTTGGGCAGAACCTCTGTCCTGTCCCCAGCACAGGCCTGTGTCCTGCCCTTGTGTCCCTGGTGACGGGGCAGGGCTGTGCGGGCGCGCGTGTCTGCCCAGGGGCCGGTGGGCAGTGGGGTCTGACTCTGCTTCTGCTCTCTGTCCGCAGCTCGCAGGCGCTGAAGGAGATGTGGCTGCGCACTCTACAGGGGTAAGTGCTGCTGCTGCTGCTGCTGCTGCTGCAGGGGATGGATGCTCCTGCAGCAGCTGCACTGGGCAGCACAGCTCCTYGGCTGGGGAGAGCTGCCCCTGTGGCTGCGGCAACTGTTGGCCACAGCTGCCTGAGAAGGGAGCACAGGTGTCTTGGGGCTCATCCACCTCTCTCTGTCACTTTTCACTCTGCGCAGAACCAAGGGTGCCCGAGTGACCTGTGTGCCAACAATCAAGCCACTGCAGAAGGAGCTGAGCTGCCGCCGTGCAGTGAGTGTCTCTCTGCTCTGGGCTCGGGGACTGAGCTCTGCTCCCCGATCTGAGCTGTAGAGGCGTCACTGCTCACCTTTCTG
>NW_026627080.1:5032-6440 GCF_030028575.1 Malurus melanocephalus
CCTTCAGCAGCCGGCTGCAGCCTCCCTGGCCCGTGCCAGCTTGGCTGCCCACAGCTGCCTGTGCCTGGCAGCCCCTTCCCTCCAGCCAAGGCCATTGTGGGGGCTCCATGCAAGAGCTGCCCCACAGCCACTGGTATGGTTGCAGAGGAAAAGGCTAAGCAGTGATGGCCAGGGCTGCTTGGCACGCTGTCAGGCCCCTGGGCTGAGAGCAAGGCTTTTCTGTGTGCAGGTCAATGTGCTGCTGACCTTTCTTCTGGAGAACACTGATGAGATCTTTGCTGAGAAGACAGCTGGTGCCGAGGAGACCCCAGCATCCATGGACACATCCACAGGTATGAGCAGGAACAAAGATATGTCACAGCCTAGAATTTCTGGTCCCAAAAATCTCAGTATCAAGAAAAAAAGGGATGTAGGGCATCCCTGTGGGTTTGCTCTCTGTCTCCTTTTCTTCCAAGAAATTGCTTTGCTGCACACTATTTTTCTTTCTAGAGTTTGCCCAGGAAGAGCAACATAGACTTGAAGAGCAGACAGAGGAGGAGGCCCAGGCCAACTATGATCCGGATGCATCCCTGTCTCTGCCAGACACCCGGCGAGAAGATGGTGGAGAGGCTACAGTCCTGGATGCCCAAGGAGCAGAGGTACAGCAGATGCACAAAGCCTGGAACAACACAGGCCAGAGAGGCGGAGGAGCTGCTGTGCGTCCTCCTGACAGCTCAGCTCAGCAGCCTTTGTCCTTCCTTCCTTTCTTCCTTCCTTCCTTCCTTCCTTCCTTGCTTCCATTCCTTCCTTGCTTTCTTCCACTCTTTCCTTTCATACCTTCCTAACACACCTTACTTCCTGACTTCTTACCTTCTTACCTTCCTGCCTTCCTTCCTCCCATCACCTCTCACCTCCAAGCTTTCTGCTTTAGGAAGCTGCATTTTTGCACTCAACTTCCCTCAAGATCTCCAGTGAGTCACTGGCAAAGGCCGAAGCCGAGACGAGCCTTTCCTTGGCAGGAAGGTAAAAGGGGCCCACCTTGGTTCCAATGAGAAGGGACTCAGCTCATGCCTCCTGGCCCTGCCTCCCTAACCAAACTTTGTGTTTAAAGGCTTGTAGGCTCCCACAACCAACAAGAGAATATGAGAAGAAAGAGAAAGCGAGAAGAGGYSTGGCCAGGAGACAAGGAATTCCATCTGGAAAGCAAGAGGAGGAAGATGGAGCAGAGAAGAGTGCGAAAGCGCAGGAAGCTGCGGCAGCCCCATTAGCCCAGGTATGGCTGTGCCAGGCTCTGCTGCCCACCTTTCCCTCCACACTGCCCTAGGCCAGCCCAAGGCAGGGCTTGGAAAGAGCTCCATGGCAGCTTTGCAGGGGCTCTGCAGCCCTTGGCTTCTTCCATGCCCGTGTGCTGAGAGGAAGGGAAAAGGCA
>NW_026627081.1:0-1608 GCF_030028575.1 Malurus melanocephalus
TTCCAAGGCCTGACCACTCTTTCCATGCAGAAATTCCTGCTGATGACCCCCCTGGCCCTCCCTGGCCCAGCCTGAGGCCGTTCCCTCTCCTCCTGTCCCTGTTCCCTGGAGCAGAGCCCGACCCCCCCGGCTGTCCCCTCCTGTCAGGGAGTTGTGCAGAGCCACAAGGTCCCCCCTGATCCCCCTTTTCTCCAGGCTGAGCCCCTTTCCCAGCTCCCTCTGCCATTCCTGGGGCTCCAGACCCTTCCCAGCTCCATTCCCTTCCCTGGACACCCCCAGCCCCTCCAGATCTCTCTTGTTGGGAGATGCCCAGAACTGATCCCAGTGCTGGAGGTGTCTCAGCAGTGGATAAACCTTGGCTGAACATCTCCACATCCCTGTTTTTCAAAGCTGAGGAGATCCCTGAGCCTCCTCTGAGCTCCCTGAGCAGGTTGAGCACCAGCCCAGCTCCATCCTGGCACGACTGCAGCTCCATTTCACTCATTTAATTTCATTTCATTATTTCATTTCATTTCATTTCCTTCTCTACACGGTTTGCTTTGCCTTGGAAAACCCAAACTGTTCAGGAAGGGGAGTCCTTTCCAACCTAAACAACTCCATGGTTCCACACCAAGGAGGACACATGGAATYRCAGAATCCCAAAATGRTTTGKGTTGGAGGGGAGCTTAAAACTCATCTTATTCCACCCCCAACAMCTTCCACTGTCCCAGGGTGCYCCAAGCCCSRTCCAGCCTGGYCTGGRACATTCCCAGGGATCCAGGGGCAGCCACAGCTTCTCTGGGCARCTGTGCCAGGATCTCCCCACAYATCAAACAACAAGGACAAGTTATTACGTCACCTGTTACAGTATAACAGTGATGAGTTACCCTCAGAAAATATAAATAACATTTTTCTCCCTCTTTTTGGGTCATCTGAGCCGCATCTCTGCGCTTTCGACACCGCGCCGCATTTTTTGGTGCCAGTATAAATTTCAGCCATCCAAACAAGGCTGTGCGTTTGAACTGACAAAGAATAAATTATTTGCATCTGGCATAACTGATGGTTGTGTCAAAGCCCTGGCACATAATTCTTAATCTTATAGATGCCTGTTTACTTGTGCATAAGATAGCAGGGCCGAGTCTCTTCCCAGAACAATTATCGAGTTATTGCTGTGGGCGAGCCTGGAACTTCCAGGGAGAGCCACGTGGAAATGCAGCCATCCCAGAGCAGTCTGGAAGGGATGTTTGGAGTCAGAGCTCACTGCTCACAGAGGAGCTTTCATCCTCTGTGCTCCCAGGAAAATGGGAATCGGAGCGTGCCAGGCGGGCGCAGAGCCCTGGGTGTGTTGTGGCTTCCCAGGACACAGACCCCAAATATCGAGGGAGAAATGTCACCCACCCTCCTCCACAGGCTGAGAATTGTCTGGGATAAACTATATGATGTAGTTTGAGATATTTTTTAAATGAAAACTATCTTTCAATGAGCAAGGAGTTGTTTCCTTGGGTTTTCTTTACGATTGGTTTTAATTAATAATGATATTATACATTTAGAAAGAAAATCCACCAATACAGACCTGGAGAATGTTTAAAAAATGCTGTTTTTCTGGGATAATTTTCACTGATTCTTATC
>NW_026627081.1:3253-4980 GCF_030028575.1 Malurus melanocephalus
GGAAAGGAAAGGAAAGGAAAGGAAAGGAAAGGAAAGGAAAGGAAAGGAAAGGAAAGGAAAGGAAAGGAAAGGAAAGGAAAGGAAAGGAAAGGAAATCTTTGTATTGAACCTAAGAATTATTCCTATCTGTCAGAATTACTGGTTTCTGGTGAAATTCTTCAGGCAGAAGAATGTACTTGAAGGACTTTAAAGACCCAATTCCCACTACATTTTGGTGCTGTTTGGGTATTTATCTGACTCACAAAGCCTTAAGCTCCTGGCTTTAGTCTTTACTGTGAAGAACATCAGGATGCATCCCCTTCACATATTTGAAARGAAAACATTCATCAGTCCAGGAAAAAATGGGACACATCAACAATCACAATATATTCATCTAATCTGTCTGCTKTGTGTACTCAGCTTCCTTTGGCATAGTTAAAAATAGAAATGTTGTATGAGGGAATTATTGTAACATTGTTATAAATTATTGTAGCAACTGTATCATTCTCAYAATTATTGTACACATGGTTAAAAACTCATTTAGAGGAACCATGAAAGAGAGATCRTCCAAGCTGGAAAATGCGGAAACTTCATTTTTATAATACGAAAACTTGATTCTAGATTGATTCCTGGGACTTTGTAGATGATCTGTGACCTGAGCAGAAACCTGCTCAAGAAGAAGGAAAAGRCAGAGGGGATGCAAAAATGGGAAATGGGCAGAGGGGATGCAGATCTGAGGACACACAGCTCTGTCTTGGCCAGTGCAAGACCCAGAAATGCACAGAGCAATTGATTCAAACCATCTCCAGAAGGAATTTCTACAAGGAAAGGGTTGTTAAATACTGGAAGGGGCTGCCCAGGGATGTTTGGAGTGTCCATCCCTGGAGGTGTCCAAGGAAGGCCTGGAGGTGGCACTGAGTGCTCYGGGCTGGGGACAAGGTGGGCTGGGAGTGCTTTTCCAACATCAATATCCTGAAATTTCCACATCAGGAAAATGAGAATGCAGAAAGGTGCTCTTGAGGGCACAGGGGGATGAGGCAGAGGATGAATCTCATTTATATTCCACAAAACCTAAAAAAATCCTTCCCATTTCCCTCGTGCCGAGCTGCACACCCACAATTCCATCCTCCCATTGAGCATTCCCCAGCCTGGGGAGGATGGGGACAAAACAAAAACCATTCTCCTGCCAGATCTGTGCACCCAACACGTGCGTCTGGCTCCGTGGGGCAGCTCCTCACCCCTAAACTCGTAACTCACGGTGATCTCAGCGCCGCTCAGACACCACGGAACCGCTGGGAGCTGTCAGCACATTCCCGGAGGATGGATGGCTCCCAGGACCTCCGGCGTGGAGGGGAGCGTTAAGGATCTGCAGTTGCTCAGCTGAAGCTGAGATGAGGGATGCCTCCTCTGCAGGCCTGGTTATTGAATTTGAAAACCCTCATAGGTTTTGCTGTCACCAGCGTCGCTCGGAACAGAGTGTTGTAGGATGGAGTTGAAAAGGAATGGCCGGGAAAAGGGGTTTAAAGAAAAACCAAGATGTATCTTTATGTTTTTCGGGTTAACGCAGCGGCAAAAAAGATGAAGTTTCACTGTAAAGCAAAAAAAAAAAAAAATTATTGTGTTAGATTCTGGTTCTCAGAATAGTTTTTTTACAGTCAAAAACTCCTTAGTGTAGAAGTAAGCTCAGAGCCAAAATGTTTTATTATACAAAAGTTTATCACAAGCAGGGGCTCACCATGAACGGAAAT
>NW_026627082.1:0-691 GCF_030028575.1 Malurus melanocephalus
GGGACCCCTCCCCAATTTTTGGGGACCCCTCCCCTGTGATCCCCCCTCCCCAGGGACCCCTCCCCAATTTTTCGGACCCTTCCCAATTTGGGACCCCTCCCAATTTTGGGGGTCCCCAATAAAGGCACTGCTGAGCCCCCCCCCTGTGTTCATTGGGGGGAGGGGCCGGGGCAGTAAACACTGAGTAATGTGTGTGTAACCGGTGTGTAAATGCTGTGTGTAAAGGCTGTGTAACAGGTGTGTATCCAGTGTGTAAATGCTGTGTAACGGGTGTGTATCTGGTGTGTAAAGGCAGTGTAACGGGTGTGTAAATGCTGTGTAACCAGTGTGTATCGGGTGTGTAATGTGTGTGTAAAAGCTGTGTAACCAGTGTGCATCCAGTGTGTAAATCGTGTGTGTAAAAGCTGTGTAACCAGTGTGTATCTGGTGTGTAAAGGCTGTGTAACAGGTGTGTAAGCGGTTTGTAACCAGTGTGTAAAGGCTGTGTAAGCAGTGTGTAACGGGTGTCTGACCAGTGTGTAAAGGCGGTGTAACAGGTGTGTAAAGGCTGTGTAACAGGTGTGTAAAGGCAGTGTAACCAGTGTGTAAAGGTTGTGTAACCGGTGTGTAACCGGTGTGTAAAGGCAGTGTAACCAGTGTGTAACCAGTGTGTATCCGGTGTGTAAAGGCAGTGTAACCAGTGTGTAAAGGC
>NW_026627082.1:773-4506 GCF_030028575.1 Malurus melanocephalus
GTGTGTAAAGGCTGTGTAACCAGTGTGTAAAGGCTGTGTAACCAGTGTGTAACCAGTGTGTATCCGGTGTGTAAAGGCTGTGTAACCAGTGTGTAAAGGCAGTGTAACCGGTGTGTATCCGGTGTGTAAAGGCAGTGTAATGGGTGTGTAAAGGCTGTGTAAGCAGTGTGTAACCGGTGTGTAATGCATGTGTATCCGGTGTGTAAAGGCAGTGTAACGGGTGTATAACCAGTGTGTATTCGGTGTGTAAAGGCAGTGTAATGGGTGTGTAACCAGTGTGTATCTGCTGTGTAAATGCTGTGTAACGGGTGTGTAAAGGCAGTGTAAAGGCTGTGTAAGCAGTGTGTATCCGGTGTGTAAATGCTGTGTAACAGGTGTGTAAAGGCAGTGTAATGGTTGTGTATCCGGTGTGTAAATGCTGTGTAACAGGTGTGTAAAGGCAATGTAATGGGTGTGTAAAGGCTGTGTAAGCAGTGTGTATCCGGTGTGTAACGGTTGTGTATCCGGTGTGTAAAGGCAGTGTAATGGATGTGTATCCAGTGTGTAACCAGTGTGTAAATGCTGTGTAACCAGTGTGTATCTGACGTGTAAAGGCAGTGTAACGTGTGTGTAAAGGCAGTTTAACGAGTGTG
Organism: Malurus melanocephalus; assembly: GCF_030028575.1. Lineage (NCBI taxonomy): Eukaryota > Metazoa > Chordata > Aves > Passeriformes > Maluridae > Malurus > Malurus melanocephalus. The sequence goes on from NW_026627082.1 coordinate 1,406, forward strand.
TATTTGGTGTGTAAAGGCAGTGTTAACGGGTGTGTATCCGGTGTGTAAATGCTGGGTAAAGGGTGTGTAAAGGCAGTGTAACCGGTGTGTAACCAGTGTGTAAAGGCAGTGTAACGGGTGTGAAACCAGTGTGTAATGTGTGTGTAACCGGTGTGTATCTGGTGTGTAAAGGCTGTGTAACGGGTGTGTAACAGGTGTGTATCTGGTGAGTAAATGCTGTGTAACAGGTGTGTAAATGCAGGGTGCAACCCATGTGTAAAGGCAGTGTAATGGGTGTGTAAAGGCATTGTAACAGGTGTGTAAAGGTGTTGTTAACACGTGTAACGGGTGTGTAAAGGCTGTGTAATGGGTGTGTAAAGGCAGTGTAACGGGTGTGTATCCGGTGTGTAAATACTGTGTAATGGGTGTGTATCAGGTGTGTAATGTGTGTGTAAACGCAGTGTAACCAGTGTGTAAAGGCAGTGTGTAAATGGTGTGTATCCGATGTGTAAAGGCAGTGTAACAGGTGTGTATCCGGTGTGAAAGTGCTGTGTAACGGGTGTGTAACTAGTGTGCATCCGGTGTGTAAATGCAGTGTAAATAGTGTGTAACGGGTGTGTAAAGGCAGTAACGGGTGTGTATCCGGTGTGTAAAGGCATTGTAACACATGTGTAACAGGTGTGTAACCAGAGTGTAAAGGCAGTGTAACGAGTGTGTAAAGGCAGTGTAACGGGTGTGTATCCGGTGTGCAAAGGCACTGTAACGGGTGTGTAAAGGCAGTGTAACCAGTGTGTATCCAGTGTGTAAAGGCTGTGTAACGAGTATGTAAAGGCAGTGTAACGGGTGTGTAAAGGCTGTGTAATGGGGGTGTAACCAGTGTGTAAAGGCAGTGTAACCAGTGTGTAACTGGTGTGTAAAGGCAGTGTAACCAGTCTGTAAAGGCATTGTAACAGGTGTGTAAAGGCATTGTAATGGGTGTGTAACCAGTGTGTATCCAGTGTATAAAGGCTGTGTAACAGGTGTGTAACTGGTGTGTATCCTGTGTGTAAACGGTGTGTAACCAGTCTGTAAAGGCAGTGTGACTGGTGTGTAAAGGCAGTGTGACGGGTGTGTAAATGCTGTCTAATGGGTGTGTAACCAATGTGTAACTGGTGTGTATCCAGTGTGTAAAGGCAGTGTAACAGGTGTGTAATGGGTGTGTAACCCATGTGTGTAAAGGCAGTGTAACAGTTGTGTAACCAGTGTGTATCCAGTGTGTAAAGGCAGTGTAACCAGTGTGTATAGGCTGTGTAATGGGTGTGTAATGTCTGTGTATCGGGTGTGTATCCAGTGTGTAACCAGTGTGTAATGTGTGTGTAAAGGCAATGTAACGACTGTGCATCCAGTGTGTAACAGGTGTGTATCCAGTGTGTAAAGGCAGTGTAATGGGTGTGTAACCAATGTGTATCCAGTGTGTAAAGGCTGTGTAACAGGTGTGTAACCCGTGTGTATCTGGTGTGTAAAGGCAGTGTAAACAGTGTGTATCCAGTGTGTAATGGGTGTGTATCTGGTGTGTAAAGGCAGTGTAATGGGTGTGTAAATTCTGTGTAACGGGTGTGTAACAGGTGTGCAAGGCCCATGTCAGGGGTGTGTAAAGGCTGTGTAACGGGTGTGTATCTGGTGTGTAAAGGCAGTGTAACCAGTGTGTAACAGGTGTGTAAATGCTGTGTAATGGGTGTAAACAGTATGTATCCGCTGTGTAAAGGCAGTGTAACGGGTGTGTAACCAGTGTGTATCCAGTGTGTAAAGGCAGTGTAACGGATGTGTAACCAGTGTGTATCAGGTGTGTAAAGGCAGTGTAACGGCAGTGTAACAGGTGTGTAACAGGTGTGTAACTGCTGTGTAACCAGTGTGTATCCTGTGTAAAGGCAGTGTAACGGGTGTGTAACCAGTGTGTAACTGCTGTGTAACCTGTGTAAAGGCATCGTAACAGGTGTGTAAATTCTGTGTAACAGGTGTGTAAAGGCTGTGTAAGCCGTGTGTAAAGGCAGTGTAACTGGTGTGTAACCAGTGTGTAACTGGTGTGTAAAGGCTGTGTAACCAGTGTGTATCCGGTGTGTTAACGCAGTGTAACGGGTGTGTAAACACTGTGTAATGGGTGTGTAACCAGTGTGTAAAGGCAGTGTAACAGGTGTGTAACGGGTATGCAAGGCCCGTGTCAGCGCTGTGTAACAGGTGTGTAAACCGTGTGTAACAACGGGTCTATAAAGGGTAACAGGTGAGTAAATGCTGTGTAACCGGTGTGTAACGGGTGTGCAAGGCCCGTGTCAGTGGTAACGAGTGTGTAAATGCTGTGTAATGGGTGTGTAAAGGCTGTGTAAGCGGTGTGTAATGAGTGTGCAAGGCCCGTGTCAACGCTGTGTAACGGGTGTGTAACCAGTGTGTATCCGGTGTGTAAAGGCAGTGTAATGGGTGTGTAACCAGTGTGTAATGTGTGTGTAAAGGCTGTGTAACAGGTGTGTAAAGGCAGTGTAAAGGGTGTGTAACAGGTGTGTAACGAGTGTGTAAAGTAAGTGTACAGGTGTGTAAATGCTGTGTAATGGGTGTGTATCCAATGTGTAACCAGTGTGTAAAGGCATTGTAACAGATGTGTAATGGGTGTATAATGGGGTGTGTAATGGCTGTGTAACTGATGTGTAAAGGCTGTGTAACAGGTGGGTAACCAGTGTGTAAAGGCAGTGTAACGGGTCTGTAAAGGTTGTGTAACCGGTGTGTAAAGGCTGTGTAATGGGTGTGTATCCGGTGTGTAAAGGCAGTGTAATGGGTGTGTAAAGGCATTGTAACGGGTGTGTAAAGGCAGTGTAACGGGTGTGTATCCGGTGTGTAACCAGTGTGTAAATGCTGTGTAACAGGTGTGTAACCGGGTGTGTAACCAGTTGTCGTGGGTTGAAAATCTTCTCCTTTTGTTCCTTCTCTTTTGGAATTTTTTCACCCCATTTGTTGCTGGGATACCTTGATGGCCGACCTGTTTTGTTAATGGCCGGGCGATTGAAGGGACAATGACACCTATGGCCACACCCTAAATGGGGACACAGCTTTTGTGTGGTGGGGTGGGGATTGGGGAGTGGGTTTGGTTTTTTTTT